>NC_046975.1:8012493-8084993 GCF_009769545.1 Cyclopterus lumpus | reverse complement strand
TCAAATGCATATCCAGCAGGCACGTTCACTCTTCTTGGAGCTCTGTTTTTGGTCTCCACCAACTCCTGAGGGGAATACCCGGCTCTTAGGCCGCTACATGCTCCATGATGGTCGCCAGAAACCATCTTGATTAGAGCGATGAGACTGAATTGAAGCCTGAGGATAAATCGGATGATGAGGCGTGGCAGAACAGTGGCACGAGAGCAAAAAGGAAAGTGGTGCAGGAGAAGGATGATGTTGAGACTGCGGAATAAACAAACTAGTTAGCATTCATTTTAAGCCATTTATAGATGGTAAGGCAAGTGTCCTTGATTAATTAACTCAGAGTGACTTTTCATTTAATCACTGCTACAGATGCTGTAGGGCATAAACTCCTTCCAGTAGCCTGTGTACTATGATAGCGATACATGAACCCATGCCAGTACTGAGGATAAACTCAACATATTTTTGTTGTGGTTTGTTAATATCATGATGACACACCGCTGTAAACATCAACAACTGCTTTGAGGATTTGGAGGTAATCATATCATTGTTATTGAAAAAGATGCATGACATTTGCTGAAGTTCCCTCGAGCCTCAAGAGGCCCACACAGTACAAAATAAAGTTCCCACTGATCTTTAATCAATTTACCCTGAAATAAGCTGCAGCAATAGGTGGTGGATGGCGCTGCATTCAAATGTGGTTTTATTTCACTTCAAAAGAGGCTTTTAATGTCAACATTTACCTTTGAAACATTGACCTCATTGAAGGATTCCTTTATTGGGATTTCTTGCTGTATAGTCCCTGGTAATATGTCGAGGACTACTGAGAAGTTACTGTAAAAGTGAGCTTTTGTTTGATTAAATCTAATATTCTCTTCAGGGTCTTGGAGACTCATAGGCTTCACTAACATCTCACAATAACATTCATAGCTTTGTATAATCATCTTGATACTGTTGTCTTTTCCTTTGGATTCTGAACATGTTTCAGAAGTCCAGAAAATGACAAATATCCTAATGTTTGTGGAGATTTACAAGAGAACATGATAATGCTAAATAGTAATACAGAAGATACAATAGATTTAAATTGCATCTAGAAACTGACTAATGAGGACTATTCAATGGTCTCAAACACATCCGTATGTTCAGCACCAGATTGATTTTCTATATTTCTTTTCATGGGAAACGGAATACGCCTAATTCTTAATTCCACCGACAGATTGCTGTAAAGGTCGCTGGCAATGGATTCCAGCAGTACCAACCACATTTAATCCATGTATCCTGCATAAATCATACACTAACCTTGAACGTTGCCCAAGCCAAACCATCCATCTCTATTAAATCTGTGAATTTTAATTAACATTGCAGACGAGTCCTGTATTAGTTGCTGTGGCCATATGCTCATCTCCCTCAGCTTCACAACAGCTGAATCAGTGGCCGTCTCTTTTAACCAGAAAACACAATATGACAGCATTTGGCAAGGCCTGTTTTCCCATCCTAATGCCCCGGTTAGTGCCAAAGCTTCCTCTACTCTCTGATGAACTGGAGCTAAGTGGCAGCAGGTGGCAGTGTTGCTCTTCTGCAGTTCTCACGCAGGTTTCTTGGCCTGTACTGAGGCCCAACGTTGATTAATTAGTTTATAGAATGTTGTGAAGACTTTGGTGTCCTGGCTCTCGTCCGCCTTGGCTCTTCACCTCTGGTCGCAAACAGATAATCAGATGAATGGATCACCATGGAGTATTCAGTGTGTGGCAGAATCAATAGCCATGGCTTCAGAAATGAGAAGAGGAATCTCTCTTTCTCCTTATTTCAATCACCCGCCCCCAAAGCTCAAACAGTTGTGCTTTAATATGCCAAAGAATGAAAACTCTTTTGTATTCACTTGAATATCTTCAATAATGTGTGATTATTCATCCAAACAGTTTGGACAAATCAAGGCTTATTCACTGCCAGTATTATTCAATGAAATAACACGTCAGTGTGAATTTTTTTTATTTTTATAAATAGTCATCCTAGAGGTGATGGAAAACCTTTCAAGCTTTGCTAAAATGCCATTGGTTGTGAAGCATATTATTAATTTCAATGAAAATTAATTTCCTTTCATTTTAATTTTATAAGGTCAACTAACTTTGAATAGATTAATGAAAGTCTACCATTATCATTACATGTGTGCTGATTGGGACTGGCCTCGACTGAACAGTTTATGCGCTTGAAATAGAACATAGACATTGTGGGTACAAACCTTCTGGGAAAACGATAAGGTGAATCCTCTCTTTTTAATGAATCAATTGTGTTTCCTGCAAAAGAAATTAATTACATACCTAAATAACGCTTAATGAAATAGACAAAGAAGTTAAACACTCAGCAATCAGTCGAGATAGAAAGGCACTTCATTTGTCATATAAATGAAATACAGTCATTAATTAGCAAGAACAATAAGAGCAGTTGTTTGAAGGATACATCAAAGGGTAAAGACATGTTCTTGATCAAAGCACTAGAGTTGAATGAAACTTAAGAATAAAGCTAAACACTTAAATTAACATTAACAGTACAAGCATTCCCATATACATATACACTTACAGTATATACATGCAGATATGCAGGAAGACAACAGACGTTTACTCGGTAGTAGATTTTAATCACAGCTGATTAAATCACGCTGACTTGTAAAGGCATCATTTATTTCTTCATCATTTCATTGGATGCTGGCACTGTTGTGTATGTCTATTCCTGTTTCTTTCTCTCCCTGTCAGAATGAGATGATATGAAGATGTTAAAATTCTGTGAGTAACATGGACTGCTGGGTTTATCCTTCCTGAAGTAAGGAGAGAAAAAACCCATTATGACAGCGACAAGGACTGTGTTTTCCTTCTTCTCTGACAACGTGTTATGCCTTTTATATATAATACCCTCCTCGAGTGTCACAGCAGGACCGGAGATTCTACAAATCTAGTTCTTCAGCGGGGTTGTTGAATAATTGCTGAAGCACCGTTTGTATTAGCGGAGCAGAGTGCCCTCTTAAACCAAGGCTCTGACTCTCAGACAGCCTCTTTAAGAGTGTCACGCCATGAAGGTCATCACTAATTCAACACGCTGCACCCTGACCAAGCAACACAAATGTCTCAGAGAAAGAAAAGAAAGCCTCTGTTTAACATTTTCTAATACCAGCCGTGTGTGCGGATCTAATCATAAGCATTTTCTTTGAAACCCAAGAAAATGGTAATTAATTTTTCATGGTGTGAATTAGAATCCTAATTTGGAAATGTGGGATCAAAAGAAACAATTTCAATAGCTGGCTAGTGGAAGTAATCCTTAGTGGCCAAGGACAAGAGGCTGTGGTGTTCAAGATATCCCCAGTGGCAGCAGAATGCAAAGAAGGGTTTACTATTTTTTGCTGAATCACATTAATAAACAATGTACCAACAGTCATAGCAAGGAGTCATGTTTATTTTTTGTATTTTTTTTTAACTTATGTCCGAAAACCGACCACCTTTTTAAACAATGTATAGGCCTACAATTGTGCATTCCTGGTCAATGCACACACCCATAGGTTGTACTACACGTCTGACTTGTAGCTAAATGAGCAGGGCACACATTCAGTACATTGCATTGGAATCAGTCGTGCAGGCTGGATGGAGAGGTCGCAGAGGTTGTGAATCACAGAGGAATCCTAATCAGGCCTTGTTGCAACTCTAATTAATTACAGCCCAGAGGGCAAAAGATCACACAGAGACCTGCAAGCTAGCACACAGCTAGCAAGCACACACACACACACACACACACACACACACACACACACACACACACACACAAAGAAAACTAAATCCTTGGAGTGTTATACACTGCCACGTCTTGGAACGTCTTGGAATGCCACTGAAGTCTTTCTTAGAGTTAGCTGGAATAACCTTATGTTCTACCACTTTCCCTCAGCTGGCTGCCCCAGTTAGATATCCTCTATGTCCAGATGATGACTTTTTACTAATCTCCAGAGCTCCTTGGCTGGACTTGTTGCATCCAGCTGCTGTATGTGTGGGCAGCAGCAGCAAGACAGCACAAGTGTGCACTTGAGAAACCATGGGAGTCACTGTTGCTGTATAGACAGGAATCAACTCAGAAATCAATGCCATGTATCTTTGGGCAAAATAGTGAGTTCAGAAAGACATGTTTCCCATCAATTTTGAAGAACTGAAACTAATACTAATCTATTTTTTTTGTATTCAGCTACCTGCCATTGGAAAATGTAAACATGATGTAACATCAACTGCTAAGAATAAATACAGCATCAAACAACAAAATGGATCCAGAACTGCACTGTAAACTGCAGCTCTTTAAAGTATAAATGCTTTTCCACTTCGTCACTGATAGTTAAATGAGGAGATTAATGCCAGAATCATGTCCAAGCAATAAATATAAGCTCAGAGCCAACGGGTAGTTAGCTTGGCTCAGCCTAGCACTGTAAACAATAGGAAACAGCTAGTTTGACTCTGACCCAAGAAAGTATCAACCTATAAGCATGTGTAAAGACAACAAGTTGTAGTTTTAAGGGTGCTGGACTGGCTCTTCGCTCGAAGCAGGGACTTCATTCTCCACTGGTTGCCATTCCAGCCTCATGGTGCGGCCAAGGCTTCAGGAAGGCCTCTGTGCAGATGAAACACACAAGATGTAGCATGTTCGTTAGTGAATTGAAGAGGTGCTTAGCTAGATTTGTTTAACTTCCAACAAAGGCTAGCACAGGCTAGCTGTTTCCCCCTGTTTCCTGTCTTTTTGCTAAGCTATGCTAACCGTCATCTGGCTGCAGCTTCATATTACCGAACATATATGAAAGTGGCATCAAATTTCTCATCTAACATTTGGTAACAATATGCCTAATGCCCCAAAAGGTCACACCATTGCTTTGGGGATTTGACTCTTTAAAAATATCACCAGGCTTCACTACAAATGGACCAGAATATCTAGATATTCTAGGCCTAGATAAAAGACTTAACTCTACAATATAATATGATGGCACATAATATTGGCCTATTGACCATATACAAACAAAACCTTTTCAGAAAAGGTTATTGTCTGTTTTAATATTGGATACTGCACTTGTGTTTGTGGCAGGAGCATTAGAAAGGCCAGCGTGTGGGAGCTCTGATTAGCAGCGGAGAGGCCAGCCAGAGGCTTCCAGGGCAGCTCTGTTTGCAAACAGTGAGAGGAGCAAGGGCAAGCCAAAGCAGGAGCTCACAGGGGCGTGTGTGTGTGTGTGTGTGTGTGTGCCTGCGCATGCATAATTACTTATTTTTGTTGTTGTAAATTAGACAACGATGAGTAAAGCGTTGCTGACTCAAATTCTGGGTTTTCTTGTCACGCCCAGATCATCATTTTCTGTAAAATTGTGATCTTTGACAGGCCTGCGATCAAAATAGAGTGATAAAAAAAGACACAAAAAATGTCGACGATTAATCATTGACTGACAAAAAGGATGTCCACTGTGAATATGTTAACCTTGAGTTTAACATTTGTGCTAATGTGCTGAGTAGGTGAAAAACACTGACTTAACTTCCACAATGCCAAGTTCTCAAACTCATACTGATGCAGAGTACATATTTTCCCAATCGATTTGGGAGCAAATCCTCCACTGAAGGCAAACAGGACTTTAGTATTCATGGGGGCATGTATGCCTCTCACTATGTTAATAATGCTGTCTTCAGACAAGCTTAGGCTATAATGAGGATTTGCGAATTCAAATCACAGTCCGCTACATATGTCAATGCCATCAATATAGCACAGCTCGAGCTCCAACCGTTTCCTCTCCATTTCTGACACGGGACGACTTTTTTGACCCTTCCCACCCCAACAAGCAAGCAGTAAGGAAGTTATCGGTGCTCTCATCAGATAATGACAACATGACGACAAGATGATGACTGGCCCTCTGGCCATTCATGGTTTACAGGAGAGCTGTTGGCGAGCAAAAGGCATAAAACGAAGAAATAGGAAAATGGAGAGGTCTGTGCTGCTATTAACTACTTGTCAACATATCGGCAAGTGTGACGCAAGCACAGGTCAGTGGAATTCAACTCCCTCCACGTTTTGAAAAAATGCAATCTTTATTTACTAAATGTCTATTCCAGTTTCTATGTGTGGCTTTTTAACTGTGTTTTCTTACAATGAGCCCCAATCTCTGCTTTAACTATGGTTAATAAATGTTTAATGGGATGGGTACATGAGAGTCAATCTACTTTAGCCTGCCCGCACTCTGTGTATTGAACAGTAAGTGTTTATGTAAATGAGTTCTGGGTAGCAACTCTCCCTCTGGTCTGGTCTCAATGGGTGCTATTTATTCACATAAAAAAAGATGGAAGTTTAAAAAGGAATTGTTTTTACATGAAGTCGGATGTTTGCGTGAATTGTACATTTTGAAGCCGCGGTGTGAGCGTGTTGGGTGTGTGAGCACTTGGGCAGCATTAGTGCATTTCTTAATACTCCATATTACTATTGTATAAACGAGTACTGAGCGGCCGTGTTTATTTGCTACAATATCCCACGGTCTGTCTTTAAGCTTTCCGAGCTACGCCTCCCTTTTTACACGTTCACTTCTAAATAGTTACTTTGAAAAATGAACTCCAGGTCGTAGCCAAAGTAGTTGATTAATTAAGTAGTTAACAGAGAAGGCGCAGAGCAATGGTTTGCTGCCTTTTGGTCAACACTTGTTTGCTACTGTTTATTAAAAAGGATCCTTTGGGTGAGGAGACCTCTTAAATGGGGTTAGAGCGCGTTTCGTGGTGAATAATTGGATTGCGGCTTGTAGCGTGTGTGTGTTTAAGTGTCGGGATCGAACAGCGCCTGGGGTGTGTTTACCTGCGGAGCCTCTATCCCACCCTCCCACCATTCTTTTCTCCCTCCCACCGTCCATCGCTCCTCTCCTCCTCTCTAATCAGTCTGATAAAGGATATCCTCTGCAGTCCCCCAGCCATAGCTCTGCAGCAACAGATTAGGCAGTCTGCACGTACGCACACACATCGTCTGCTGTGGGCCGCTGGAAATAGCCAAGCAGAGGAAGAAAGAATTACAGGAGGACAATGGTGCACCCACACTTCACCTCTTTCACATCCCATAAAATACAGTCAGGACGCTTTGCGTCACTGATATGCTTACACACACACACACACACACACACACACACACACACACACACACACACATGTAAAGCATGCCGGCGCAAGCGCTAGACTTAAACTCTCAGACGTGATGCACTGGCTAACAAGCGGGAGTGAGGGGCTCTGACAAATTGGTGTGTGCTGATGAATTGGTGTGTGTGTACTTTGGCTAACAACACTCGGAGTAATGAGCATGTTGCCCCGAAAGTGACCCCGTGCATGCCGAGTTGCAGAGATGGATGCCACCTCGGACGGCTGTGGCGAAAGCACATGCCTCCACATTTGTGAGTTTGCGGAGGCGCTCGGGAGGATGAAAGGACTTCCTATTTGAATACATGACCAGAATCCTCTCGGGGTCATAACGAATGTCCCGGATTTATATGTGATCGCTCCAGCGCCGGGCTATTTGTGTGCATAAACACAGAGGAGAGCTGAAGAACTCCTTCAATGGCTTTTACCATTCTAGGGATGTTGTTTGGAGACTGTTGGCTCATCTACAAATGGTGCGCTAGATGCCAAGTAACAAACATTAGTGGATGGTGTTGTTGATTTCTGGTCCGTTTTTATTTACTCTGAGCATGAAATTACACCACTCAAGCTGTTTGCGGCAGTGGAGCCTCTGATTTTGTAACCTCCTGGTGGCACTCGGAGGTCCCCAAACCCATTGTTCCCAAAATACACTGCTGCCTCTGTGACAAACCTCTAATGCTTTTACTTGCAATGGCTTTTATAACTTCACGTAACAGGGCAGCGGAGAATACTTTACAGCTGCGTCTGTCTAAAGCTGTATGTTCATTAAACGCGCCAGCTTGCTGCTTTCTGCCATTCTTTATCGAAACAATGAACGCAGGCACATTCTTTGTGAGGAATTTATATTTGGACAATGCTTGCTCAAAACACACTGTCTCTGTGTTGGCTCCCAAGTGAGACAAGACTAGCTCTATGACTCTGCTTGTGCATCATTGTGCCCTCATTTAGCCTTCCGTGAATGGAAGCTGTTACAAGCCCGGATCCAAACAAGCAATCGGGTCTAAATCGCAAACTTTTATGACCTTCAGCTTCCTACCCTGACACACAAGACTGAGTGAGATGGCACGCTTTGTAATTGGAGAATCGCTGCACCTGATTCCCGTCTCCGCGTAGTGTTGTGGCTGCAGCTGGCTCCAGATTTACAGTTGATGAAGTTATTAAAACGCGAGTCAGTGGTGCCTTTTAATGCAGACGGCTGTTTGTGTGCAGCTGCTTTTACAGCGTGACACGACGTTCCAAACACATTGATTCACAGCGTTGGCAGCGATGGTCACAGCTCTCCCCGACCGCCGGTTTTATTTGAGCAATGAAACCGCACCACGGACGTTAAAAGTCAGAGGTTGTCATATTCACAAAGTTACCTTGAAACAAAGAGCAGGCAGGTTATTCGAGCCAAGCTAAATATCCAGGGACACGGAGTGAAACCAAGCTGAGAAGGAAAGTTTTTGTTGTCGATACCGGCAAAATTGGAAATGTACAATTACAGAATCATGTGGAGGAAGGTTAAACCTTTGTAGCATCAGGAGGTCGCCTTTCTCTTCCGAGTGCGCCTGCATTTACACGTGCATGCGAATTCTCTTTAATAAGGTCCTGAACTTCATCAAGACACACGGCATGGTGCCATTATCTGCACCCAGAGAGCCACGCAGGGCCCCAGTGGCTGATGGGATTAAGGAACAAAGAGAATCGTGGGATTAGTCCGGTACAGCAGAGGCAGCGGCGTCTGGAAGGCAACCATTTTGTTTACCTTTTGTCTTTTATTCTTTTATTCCATTTCCTCTATGCTGTGTTGTGACTCCCTGTCGGGGGGCGGGTCGGAGAGTGATATCTTGTTTGGCTCCTGACAGCACCACTTGGAGAGGAAAATGAAAAGAGATGGTGATAACACAGAGACTCACGCATTCACACACACCTCCTGCCAGCCTGTCCACCCCACGCTGTTCATAGGGCAATTCAGGCCCGGCAATTTAGGGCGAGTTAAAGTGGAGGGAAAAGCCTGAAATAGTGAGGCAATGCGAAAGAGAGGGGAAGAGGAGAGGAAAAAGGAGACCTGGGGAGTGATTGGTGGAATGTGTGAGGGTGAGATGTCATTTTCAGATAATGGCAGGGAAGTGATGTAATTTCCTGGATGCAATTTGTGCGTACGAGGGTTTGTGTGCGTGCATGCGTTTGTCTGTGTGGTGTGTAATGTGGGGCAATGCAGATGCTGTAGTAGCACTTGGATGGAGGACTCATCAACTGAGAAACAAAACATCTCCTTTTAGCACTTTAAAATGTGTTTTTTGTGTGTGATATAATGGCCATCTTCAAAACAAAAGGGACGCTTTCATTGTGTGTGTAGACTTGACTTGTTTGGCCATAAACAAATTGGTCTCTGGACTATATTAAATGAGCTTCCACTGAAAAATGAATTATTGTCAAGTATCTAACATTTCCTTTACCTCTTGCTTCTCATTTTAACAACCTGGTGATAAAACAACATGCACAGCAAAAATAATCTCCTGCAAATGAGTTTTAAATTTTGTGAAGGACAAATATGATACCGCTATCAATGTGAATTGTGACTTTTATTTTATTTGGCTCTCTGTTGGACTTGCCAAACTAATGTTGTGCTGGGACAACGTTGTTTGATGCATTGTGCTCCTGGCTGTCTGGGTAGACAATTAGTCTGACAGATGAATTAAATACGAGGCCATTTCCTGCAGGAGATGAATCCCTCCTGCCTCAGCACATATCCATTTATGAGGAGGGGGGGGTGGGGGGGGGGGGGGGTATTTTCATATCATAGGAAGAAACATTAAACATTAAACATAAAGATTTTAGCGTTTGGTAATTGAATTGTTTATTGGCAGCACTCTCAAAGTGAACCAAGGACATCTTTGTTTTTGAATTTGAACTTTGAGTGCAAACTTTGAAGTCATTTTTAAAGACCGGTTGTATTTATTTCTGAAATCCCTTGAAAAGACCAAAGAGGAATTCATTCACGTATTGGCTGAGAAGCTAAAGTCAATATGCCTCTGTATAGCAAACAGTTACCTGTTTACATATTAAGCAGAAATTGAGCAACATTAGCAATCATTTTGATTCATGTTGAATTTAAGTGTAATAGTCACTCTCTATTTTGGTCTCCACCAACTACTGAGTGAAATAGCTTTAAGGCACAACAAATCTCCATAGAACTGAAGGGAACATGCGCTCATTTCATTAGTTGTTGATTTATGATTCCCAGAAATGTATCCATTGCCGTCACTAAATCGTCAAATGTTTAAATCTTCATCCCATCTGGAGCCTCCTCTCCCTCTCCTCCACCCAGTTCACCCTCCAATCTTTAATTCAAATCAGGATTTAAAGATGAGTGTCACGTTTAATTCCTTATTCCATAACTGTAAGTGATGGAGTTGAATTCATCTAAATAAAGCTGGTGATGTCATGTGGTCACCATAAAGATGGCAGGGCCGGCTCCTGTTGTTAAACTGTCCTCTTACCTCATCCATCCCTCATTATGCAGACAGCAGGTCAGCCATGAGGTCAGGAGGAAAAGACAGATTCATCTAGTTATACCTTGTGTTGGTCCGTGCATGAAATAGGCTTGATAAGCTTTATTGGGCTGTGTCATCATGTGTCTGAGTAGTTGATTTAATAAATGCTGTAGCCAGAGGTTATAGTGAAAGGCAGATGTAGAATAAACCCCCTCATCATCTGCTCAGATAATTTGATACTTTAAAATATGACCCTATAACCAATCAGCGATAAAAACAAATTTTAAAGGTATAAACACACAGGTTTCACCTCATGATATCACAAAATCTATGTAGCCAAGCATATTTTATTTGAGCATTCACCTGAAGATAAGACAGCGTTTACTGGCGCCTCTTGTGACCTCCACGTCCTTGTGAATCTCAGCGGGACTGTTAGTGTCTTGATGGAAGGTTACCTCCTAGAATAAAACACTCAGCTTCTGCAACAACAACTTTATAGAACACCTGTGGGAGCGGGATTTTATGAGCTCATCGGCTGCATGATTTTACATTCTCCAGTTGGCAAAGTGACATATGCTGCAGGAAACAAACAACGAGTCCTCGAGTCACCCGAACCGCACGAGCCGCATGCAGATGGCTGAAGTAAGTCATGTTGGTTCATTCCAAAATGCTCTGACCTTGATTGTCCCGTGAAGACATTACAACTACGATTTCAAAAAGGAAAAATACATTAAAATGTCCTTACAAAGAACATTTGATGACTGCATTAACCACAAATGCGTCATTACATTATTACATTACATTATTACATTACATTATGCCAGAATTAAAGTCTAAACGATGAGTTAACAACAGTTGTCGCTAATATTCAATTACATCACTCTTTTATAAGAGCCTCCGATAACTACGCCCATTTGCATGCAGTTTGCATAACCATGCTGGCAGAGGCTGACATAGAAGAGCAGTGGTTATATATCTCCTTGCGGCAGAGCACCTCGATTCTTTTGGGGGCAGTTGAAATTATGCAGAAGCCCAGTTTTCATTTTCATGGCTGCATTTACATGCTGTCCTTGTGTCTGCCCCTTTGAGTTATATCAGGGTGCTTTATCACCTGAAATAAAGAGATAAATGTTGCTGAGAAAGTGTAAAACACAGGCCGCTCTACAGTATGTATGTTTATCGTGTGTAGGTGTGAGTGTGTGTGTGTGTGTGTGTGTGCGCGCAGAAAAGCATGTGTTTACGGCTGTGTGTGTGGTGTTTAATGCTCTATATCTTGAGGCGGTATGTGTGTGTAAACTATGAGCATTCTGCAGACTCGGCTTCTCACGTCGTTCCCGTTCTGCTGAGGATGCGCTTTTGGCTCAGGGCTGCAGGAGGTCACTGTCTGACAGAGCACACAAACACACGCGCACACACACGCACACGCGCACACCCGCACACGCGCACACACACACACATACACACACACGCACACACGCTATCCACATATGGATCCATCTGCCAGTAAAAGGAGTCCATTCGCCTGGTGACATTTACCTGGGGTTACCAGAAATCATTAGTTAAAGTCAGTTTTATAACTTCTGAGTAGAGAGGGGGATAACAGACCGGACTTCAGCTATACCACTCCAGTGCTCCGTATAGCTCTACAGCAATGTGTGTGGGTGAACTGAGCAAAAATGCCTCTGAAATAGACCTGGCACATTTTGATAAACACTGTGTGGAAAACATCTCTAGAAATACACCTCTTATCCTCTAACAGAACCATGCTTGCACAATTTGAAAATTGAAAACAGTTTCTTACTTTATTTCCTATGTTAAGGCCAATATCCTATGTGCCTGCACCTATATGGTGCCTCTGTTATCTTGTTTGTACTTAAGCAGTTTTTACAGACTTGAGACCCTTTATTTGGGGATGTTTTGGCAAACTTTGGAATTGCTTGTGAAAGGCAGACTCTGCTTCCTCTGAAAAAGAAAAAAACTAAACTCTAGAGAATAATAGGGGGAGATCAAAGTGCTGGGCTCAGAAATATATGGTAAATACAAACATGTCTGTGTCTGTGTCTGTGTGTGTGTGTGTGTGTGTGTGTGTGTGTGTGTGTGTGTGTGTGTGTGTGTGTGTGTGTGTGTGTGTGTGCTATATGTTTGCAGCTGAGAGGTAATGAGTACCAGTGAAGGGATTCAGAAGGGCCTTTCTGAAGAAAATATTTTTCCGACTATATTCCTCATGCATATAAAATAAATCCCGTAATAAACAAAATGCACAAGCTTGATTTTTCACAGTACATCTCCGTACATTGCTGCTTCCACTGACTCGGGATTCAGTGAAGCCGTGGTGAATAGCAATAAGGAAGTGTGTGCACAAAAGAAACCCCAACCTTTACAGCTCACAGATGCAAATGGCTTCATCAGAAAGCAACCTCATTGGCTCACTTAGAATCAGTTGACAGGAAGGGACAGAAATATTCACATCATGTCCCACTAGCGTAAGTTATTTCTTTCTCTCTCACTCCCAGCCCCTCTTCTCAGTGATCCACGACTCAACTGACCAGACTGGAGTGTCATAAGTGGTTAACCGAGGACTGCGGTACAATTTAATGACTCACCGTGGAACAACACAAAGGCATAATTCAATATCACAGCACAATCCAATTTAATCATACCTGGGGGGTAATTGATGGGTTAGGCAGTGAAACAGCGACACAAGTAAAAATCCAATAATGAAAAAAAAAAAGTGAAGTAGTGATAAACTACCCTTCATAACAGCCTCGCTTAACACACATTTTCTTTACTCCGCTTTCTGCCCACCCATATGCACTAACGTCTGCACCTACGAGTGAGCTACGGACGCGTGCAGCTGAAAAAGAAAAAAACAGAGGACTTATCTAGAAAACAGGACTTCTGATGGTGAGCACAAGACGCTGTTCTTCTGCCCAGATGTGCAGAGCTGAGCAGTGAACCCTTTGCCCAGCCAGGCCAAGATGGGATGAGACCGGACTGGACTTCCTTGTTTTATTTGGGGAATGAGGAACGGATACAGGCAGGTAGGGCGCTGGCTGTGCAAGCTTTAGGCTGTGAAGAGAGGTTTCTGCTTCTTCTGTACTCAGCACTTCCTGAGGCTCGTGGAAACCAACTTTGTCCCAGGCCAACACAAAAGACATTTCCTTTCTGTCAGCACAATTCTCTGTTTTTGTTGGGTCTGAAATAGCCTTTCAGTGGATACACTCACAGTGGAATTTTATTATCTATCAGGCTACCATATAGCCGACATCCGTGCTCGTGTCACTGCAAGTGTACACACAGAGGGATGTGAAGTTGTGTTCCAGAAAATGAAACTGGGATTGAGAAACAACAAGCTTTACGATTCAGGGAGTCCTGCTCTTTGTGTGGAGAGGGCTCAGGGAGGTGATGGAGAGGATGATTGAGGGACTTCTCAGTGTGTACCTGCCTGAGTCCTCCCTGTGGTGAGTGGAATAAAACACTTCAAAAGGGTATATTTAAATTATTTGATAATTATACGTTAATTAGGGTAAGAAATCCTGAATATTAGTGTCTTCACATTGAGGTGAATGCTGTGATTGAACCCCCACAATAGCCACTTCCAATGTGTAGTGAGTTCAAATACTGCTGCCTGATATGTTACGTTTTTAAATAAGGGATGTCACTTTAATTTTATGCATAAAAATGACGCCAGTAAGTGAGGCTGTGACATTGATACGGTTTAGTGGTGGACGTACAGCACAAGCTCATAAACATGCACAGATAGAATGTGCTCCCTCAGGCTGTAATGCTGACTTTGACATTTCGTGCACACATGTGCACGCAATGTCACTGAAACAAAACAAAAAAAAAGAACAAAACAAGAGTCCAGCAAAAAGTGTCATCCGTGTGAATGTGACTGCTGGACCGTGTGCAGTCTGTGTTTATTACCCCAATGTACCAAGTGTACAGGCGTGTACAGGTGTGTACAGCTGTGAGCAAGTTAGCAACCGACTCCCTCACCGTGTGTGTGTGGGAGTGTGTGTTTGTGGTCAGCTCGGCTGAACTCAGCACTTCAGTTGTTTCAGTTGTTTCCCTGCTTTCTCTCTTCTGTAAGTCTATGAAGCAGACTCATGATTGAAACGCTTGCTCAGTATCCCCCCCCCCCCCCCCCCCCCCCCCCCCTCCTCTCTCTGCACCGTCTGACGAATGTCTCATCTATGGTGACCAGAAGTACCGGTATGTCCGAGTTGGACATGGTTTTTAAACTGGGTGTACGAGTTTGAGAAGCAAAGCCAATACAGAACTAAGTCTTAAACGAGCATTCTTCATAATGGCCAGCTGGGGGCAGTGATTGATAAAAGAAGTTCAATTGTATAGACGTCTTGGAGAAAATGAACCTACTTTTTATTTGATTTTTAACCTCAGTAAACATTGTAAAAATAAGTGTATGGTCTCACTCGCTAGTTCCAAGTCTTCTTGAATACAGCATGAGGTTCATTTTGTGAATTGCGGTCCCATTTAGAGTAAAATAGACAATAAAGTGTGCTTTAGGGCGTGGCTACCTCGTATTTGACAGGTCCCTACGCCGGTTTGTTGTCCTGTCTGGGACTTTAACCCTTTCACAGTGTGTTTTTAGTTCATGAATGTTCACAATTGTAACCTTTTTTTAAAAATCTTATTCAGCATGCAGTTGTACTCTGCTGGCCTAAACAGAATCACAAAGTTATAGCTATTTTATCCCAATTCTTTCTTTTACAAATACAATACATGTATTTGAATTATTTTTCCATATTAGCTTATTTTCTCATTGCACAGCTCCTGTCTTCCTCTGTTGCTCTGCTACCAGCCTGCAGCGCTGCTGCGAGTGCAGCTTGTTTTAAAGAGAGCTTTTATCCAATCAGATTTCACCTCTATGTCTCTATGTAAGAAGAGAGGCCCGAGGCCTTCTAGGTATACTTTGCAGATTAAAGTACATGGGGACGTTATCGTTGGTTGTCATAGTCTTCAACCAATCAGATCTTTAGTTTGACATTGTGGGCGTATTCGTTGACGTGCCAGGGCTACCTGCGCTGTGATTGGTCAGTGGGCCAGCGTGACTTTTGTCTAACAGAAAGCTAGCTAGCAGAACTAAGTCATAGTAAGAAGAGTTTGGGTTGAAACATATTTTTGTTGTGTTTTGCTTGGTGTAGTTCTTTTACCTAGCTGTGCTTCTTTTACACTCAATGGCTGAAGGAGGTGGAGAAACGGTCTTGGTGGCGGATTTACTGACAACTGACAAAAGCGGGATGCGTAACAACCCCAACAGCTAGCAGCCTTCACCCAGCAAGTAAAAGCATGTGCGTCACTTTCAGTCCACCAACTACGAACGATATTCCTGGCTGACAGCGTCGGAGAAGAGTTGCAAATTGTATTGCTGTGAATGCCTTTTATTTGCCACCGAGCGTATTCCTGTTTAGGTCCACGTTGGGCTGGGTTGCCTTGGCAAAGGCTGTAACACAACACCAAAGAACGGCAGGACACGGTGCTCTTGAAAACGTTTGGAGAGACCCGAGTGGATTTTCAGATCAAATTGTCCCGGATTTCACCACAATTAAAAGAATAATTATACTACTATATGTTATCAGCACTTACAGAGATGTTTATCATGTTCTGTCCTCATTTTTACTTTACCCAACATAAAAACATAAACAATGCACCAAATACTGTGTGTGTGTGTGTGTGTGTGTGTCACTCTCTCGATGTGTCGTTTTCTAAGACAGAACCTGTCAGTCCACCAAAGTCGGTCATGAACGTACACTTAAGGGTTTGGGGGTTTAAAAATGGTCGCTCTGATCTACATGTGTGGTTCCATTGAATTTGTATGCGTTGCATCACCTCAAACATTCTGTTTGAACCGTCTGCAGCCATGCGGGAAGTGTTCTGTGATGTGATTGTTTAGCCGGTGGAGCAAAACAGTAAACATGCTAACATGCCCGCAGTGACAATGCTCACATGCTAAGTTGCTCATACATCTTTAAATACAGTTTGTTTGTTCTATCTTTCTGTCTGTCTGTATTTATATCTACTCGATATTGCTTGCATTCACAAGACTTTGATCCTCCTGCAATACACACGTTGAAAGCAAAGCAATATCTGCATCAGAAACACATGGATACCCCACGGACCAGAGGCCTCATTGACACACACAAACACAACTAAGTGGCTTCTCTCTCACATTGAGCCAAATGAAATGAAACAATTGAGAGGTTACTGTGAGGACACTGGTGAATTCAGCGCTTTTGTTGTGTTTAGCAGTTTGTGTCAACTCTTTTTTGGCTTCAGTTATCTCCGCAAGTATATAGTTTGTCCGGGGGAGTTCTCATATTTTATTCACATCGAGGCGCTGGCTTTTTTTTAATGCTTCCGTGGGAAGGAGTACGAATATGTTGCAAACTATGTTTCAAGATATCTAGAGAATTTAAGTGTCTGCTTGTCAAACTTGCCACAGTCGTCCATGAGGGTCGTTTGCTTTGAGTTCTAACTGAGCTACAATGTCACCGTGATAAAGTAATTGTCTGCATTCCTGTGCAGAGGCAAAGAGAAGGGCATGAGCATAGAAAACAGTAAGGGACAGTCATTGAACCCCAGAGTTATTGATTTAGCCCCAGTATCACTCCGGGAGACCTCCAGCCAAGATAAGTTGTCTGTAAAACTCTGAATAGCATTTACTGTGCGATAGCAGGCTCATGTTTTTGCTCCTCTCACTCTCTCTTTGTGCTTTTATTCCCTTTCCTTTCTTCTCAATCCGTCTCACATGACTCGTCACATAAATGTACAGTAAGTACTTTTCTACTTCCTCTTTCACCTCCCACCTCACGTTTTCTCTTTGCCCTTTATCTTGCTGCCTTCAGCTGAAGCCAACACCCCACAGAACCTCTGAGCTCTCCCACCCTGTGAGTCTAATTCCCTCAGGACTACTGAGAGCATATACTATGCTTGCGAGGGTGCACACTTCTTCCAGCAGCAGTAAAGTCATGTTTCTCTCTCCCTGGGCCTGAAGCCAAAGGCCAGCGCCGGTGTTTTACAACGAACTACCGTGGAGGAGCGGGTGGAACTGCAGCGACGGCACTTTCCCACCTCAGTCCCTGGCCTCCTCTCCACTCCCCTCCACCCCGCAGGCCCCTGGGGATCCGTGGAGATAAGGATTGAACATCTCCGGATGCCACTTTGCATAAATGTTTAATAGCAGGGAAAACATTAGCATCAGTAATTAAAGCAGTAATTTAAGCCTCGACGCCATCAACTGGCGAGCTACTGCCACGCTGGAATATCAGCACTGAAACACAATAATTAGCTTAGCGTTGATTGGATGTTTATGTGTATGTGTGCGCGTGTATGTGTGTGCATTTTTTGCTCATCTGCATGCACCTTACAAGGGAGGGCGTGCTTTTGGTGTTTGCCTGCCTTTCTTGGAAAAGAGCTTTTGCAAATAGCGTGTGCTTGCACTTGATTCACAATTGATCTGCTCCTCCCCGCATGGCCGTACTCAAGATCGATTGCGTGTGAATGTGTGCACATACACCCAGTGCATGCATGTGTGTCGAATGGCATTTGACATTGGTTTGGACAGTGTTTAACATTGGCCTGAGGAGGTCAAATATTGTCTTGGACTTCCCTAAGGAAGCTGATGTTGTCCTATGTCATCATCCATGTCCTGTGAGCCTCTCCCTCCGTCTAATTCCACCTAAACTCTCGACGCTAACCTTTCTATCTGTCTGGGACCTCTGGGACAGTACCCTGCATTCTTTTTCATTAAAGTGCTATAATAGCAATATGGCTGTAAGGGGGGATGATATGTTTTGCTTTTTTCCACTGGCATCAAAAATCATTAGGAGTGCAAGGAGGTCAGCCTGGCTCGTATCTGGCTTTTAATGGCTCCTTAAAGCTAGGCCCCAGGGATGGGTATACACACACACACACACACACACACACACACACGCACACACACACATTCACACACACACACACACACACACACACACACACACACACACACACACACACACACACACACACACAGACACACACACACACACAAACAAACTGCAGGGTGTCTGAAACCAAGCCAAGACCTTGCTCTCATCTCGCCTCTCTTTATTTCCCCTGCTTTTGTCTCATTCTCTCCCTTTCTCCAGCCAAATAGCTGCAGCCTTTGATGTATTGCAAAGGACTATTGCTGGAGCATCAGCGCTATTGTGTGATTCTAACTCATCCTCGGCTCGAGCTGAATCTGCAGTTGTGATTGTTTCTTTCTCAATTCCATTCAATCTTTTTCGTGTCATTCCAAAGCATCCATTTCTTTCATTCAAGGTGCATTTCTATCAGGCTAAGGTGAGGAATTCCTATTCATGTATCCACACGGTTAAACGTATGACCTTTTGACCTTTCAAGAAAGATAACTTTTCCCTGGTGGCGCCACCCTGCTGCTTTTTTCTGTTTCTGTGCAGTTTAATTAAGCGTATTGAGTTTGCATCAGCAGTGGGGTGTTATATGGCCAGCTGGATACTCACACACTCACATCAACATGCGCACAGGCTTGCAAACACACTTTCCCGCGCTGCCATGCACACTCCTATCCATCCCAGCTGACAGCTTGTTAATTGCCAGGGGGTTAACTGGAAGTGGTAGTGTAATTGCATCAGAGTTTTAATTTACCATGGAGGCTTATTTATTTACCTAGCCGTAGATTTTAAAGCAGCATTAATCGTCTGGGCGCGTCTGGACAAAGTGGTCATCGACAGGTTGTACGTCAGTCCAGACTCAGTCAAGACAACCTGTAGATTGCTCCGTGCATGGCAAAATTACCGGCACTGTGATGGAATCCAGTACAGTGTATAATATTTAAAGCATATTGAAAAAGAAGGTTATAATTGAGTCCCTGTGACATTCTTTTAGGCTTCAGGGTCTTTTCTTTCTTTACTGCTACAGTGCTTTACAATATATGGCAGTGATGGATGACTGGCCTCTGCATATCTGTCTTATTACCAATGCTTTGTGCAGCTAGACTTTTCTGTACAATACTGAACATTGCCACTTGTGAGGCCTTGGTGCTTGAATACGTGGCATTTCTGACTGCATTGACTTATTCTTTTACCTTCTGTGCTTTTTTTTCCTCCACGTCTGACCTCGGGGAAACAGCACAGCAGGAAGGCCTTGGTGATCAGATTTGACAGGGACGAAACTTAAAAGCTCTGCTGCAGACCGCCCTTTAGTTCAAGGCTTTGAGATGGAGGAGGAGGAGACTTGAAAACCTATGAAACACACTTGAGAAGCCGTTATCTCCTTGATCTGACCACACTAGCTTTAAAAACTGACAAGATTAATCAGAAAAACTGTGTTTGAGTTAGGAATTTATATGTCTCTTTACGTGTGTGTGTCTGTGTGTGTGTGTGTGTGTGTGTCTGAGCTATGTGTTTGTTCACATTATTCATCACTGGGTGAAGAATGTCAGGAAATGAGATAAATTCCCAGAAGCAATCCAAATCTCCAGCTTGATGCCTTTACAGTATCTATCCAACCTCCTACCGGACCCAGACATGCACACACACACTTCACTTCTATGAGCCCATCCATCCATCTCCTTGACATGATTGTTCCTCTCTTGTAACTTTATGTTCTAATCCATCAGCTATGAGTAAAACGGCAATTACAACCAGCCAGCGATGCTGCCAGCAGACAGAGTCAGACTTATGGCATGGTGCATTACTGTAAATTGCTATTAAAGTTCTTTTTTCGAGCATGGGGAGCAAGTGGAGAGTAATGGACACTCATATCAAGCTCATCATTAGGATATATTTAGTCATCTCACGGTATTTAATTGCAGCCTGCACATTTTCAATACATGCAAGAGTATCCTGCAGAGTTTGAGTCATGGTTTTCCTCTCTGACCATTTTCGGTCAGCGTTCTCAATTCGTCTTAACCTCCTGTGCTGCTTCTGCCTACTTTCATCGCTACTTTCTCTTTTTTTCCCGAATCGCATTAACCGCATGTTTTCTCTTGAAGTTATTTGCAGTCAACCAACAGCAGCTGGGGTGCATCGTTGCCAATTTACAAACCGACTGAACGATCTCATCTGGACTAATGCGCGCTAAAAGGTGAAGCTGCAACATGAAATATGTCTGCAGCTCTTACATCAGAGTGATACATGAAACTCTGCAAGAACAGTCCCAAATTCAATGAGCAACAGAATAACCTACCGGCGTCATGGATAGAAGGGAATAGACTCTGTACATTAAACAAAAATAAAATAAGAAAAAAAGGGTGATAGAGGATAGATGGGTGGAGAGAAAGGTGAAGTGATGAACGGTGTCCTATAAGCCACTGCTCGAGGAGACGGATGGTGTGTGTGTGGGTGGAGTTGTCCTTGGTGTGGTGCTGATTGTGTATGAGGTGGTGCTCAGCAGGACAGATGGTGCTAGTGGGCAGATGAGTGAATAATGATGTTTCACCACAGTGCAGTAATTACCTGCTCCCAGGCCCGAACGGCCGCATGCATGTGTGCATATGGGTGCCTGCACACACACATTCATGCGTGCCCTCATGAATCTTCACATTCATACACACATACATACTAGCATATACAATACTGACAACACCATTATTCTACTCTGGGGATTGATCGAGAGACACATCTAATGCAACACTCTACTCGGCGATGTGAAATGTGTGAGAGATTTGGGCACACATTTTAAATCAGGCCACATCCATGCACCTGCATGTGGAATTATCTCACTGAATTAAGAGTGCACGTGGTGATATATAGCAGTAAGAAATGTTAGGGAAATCCTACAGTTGGAATTTAGTGTCTGAAGAAATAATGTGTAATGCAGCCATGTATATTTACACACGTAACATAATTGCCTGACAGGAATCTGAGTGTGCTTCGTTGTATTTGTGTTTACAAAGCGGTGAGTTCAGCTTCAATTAGATCTCTGCAGTTTAAAATGTTTTAATTCTAATTCAATTTTTTTTAAAAGCCCTCACCACGGTTGACATGTGTTTGTTGGTGGGCCAGTGAGGGATCATGTCCTTATTGCTGAAGCCTAGTGACTCCTACTGGTTGGTTGAAGCAGTTTAAAACGGTGATATAAAATTAGATTTTTTAAATCATGTTTGATGCGTGCAAACAAGATGTGCATGCAGGGCAAACAATGCATAAACTACATGCTCTACAAATATTAAAAGCCCAGAATACATATTCTATGATGGGGATTTCTGCTTTCAGAGATTGCAAATTGAGTTCAATCTTCAACCAAATTCTCATAATATTGACATGTAAACAACAAAACACTGAAGACATAACTTTTTTTTCTCATCTCATCTCATCTTTTTTTTTTTTTTTTTTTGGACAATCAAATAACTGTGTGTATTTGAAAGGAGTCGCCTCACAGCCATCAATCCAGACGTAATTATCACCCGACTGCAGTTCCCCTCAGCATATGGATCATTTCAAGTTCTAATAACTTATTTTTTGGGGTTTTATGGCTCGCAACTTAACCGTTTTGATTCACACCCACCGCTCTCATCAGTGTCATTTACATGAGCAGCAGGCAGCTGTTTTCAGGGTAAAAGCTTTAATAAATCTAGTACACCCTCTCAGCACCAACTAGCTGACAGATGAAGTCAGTGACTTGCTCGTGAACACAGTGGAGCATTTAGCGGCTAAAGAGCAAGATTTTCATCAGGTGCTCAGACCCACAACTTCAAATTACAACTAATGATTTTTTTTTCTCCCGATCAACTTGAATAGTGACAGTTTCTGCAGAACACAATACTACTACGTTTTTATTCCCTTTAAAAAAAACGTGTTTTAAAATAGCATATGCTCTTGCCAAGGTAAGCAAGGTATCCATGTGAGCAGCTTGGAATTCCCAGCACTTTGAAGGCAGCGTAACTTGTCAGGCCGACTCACTCGGTGCGCATGCAAAACATTCTTCATCCTGAGAAAGTTTTCAGAAAAGTTAATGTGCATGGAGGATGAGAAAGATGGACACTTATTGCATTTATTATTCTGCCACACTCCACAGTCTGTGGTAAGTCTACCACACTTTTGTGTGCATTGGGGAAACCTCCCGGTGTTTCAGGTGACCAGTTGCTCCTGCTCCTCAATAGTGCCAGCATTTTACCGTTGTGCCTTTTCCTGGGCACAGATTATGTAAGAGATTTGTTTCATCAAGAATCGTCATGACTTGATTTATTCATTTATCTACTCGTTTATTGACTTAATTACTGCTGCCGCAATGAATGGTGTCTAAAAGCATCCCGGGCAAAGGCACAGGAAGGGAGCGATACTTTCCCAAATGATTGATGCTCAGCCATCTAAACCTCACATAACAGTTTTTGAGGGGGCACCAACAGTGTGTAAGACTACCACGAGCAGACACGTTAGCAAACTGCAGCATGCCAGGCGTCTTTTCAGCTGCAGAAGCATTATGTCCTTGAAGTGCAGAACTATTGTATTTTAAATAAGCTATTATTATGTACCCTGTTATGTAGTCTGCACTAGTCTTCTTATGCCTACTTTATATTTGATTTTGTTTGCATATTCTCTCTGAAATATCACCTTCCTGCCATCTAATTTGCATGTAGTTAGAGTTGTAAGTGTAGCTCGGCATATTGAGGATTCATGTATTTCTCTACTCTAGATTGAAAAAACAACATCACTGGCAACTTATTGAAAAAGGGCCCTTAAAAGTTTATAGTTTGAGTTTCTCACATATGTTTTTTGTTATTATCAATACGTTGGGCATACACATTACTAGACACTAGCTGACTTCTATGGTTGATAAAATATTTAAGGTAGCTGCTGCCGCACGGACTATTCCCAGGTGCTATTATGTGGAAAGAACATCTTGGCTGAGCTGGATTTAAGATTCTGCCCTATTCATATGATTATGTTCACATATCAGTTTCTCTACCCTTTGAGAAGTATTCTGTTTCTAAATTGAAAAAAAAAAGACAAGTTTGAATAAGCGGTAGACCTTCGAGTGGCGTGACTTCTTCCATTGCTGCAACACCATGTTCAAAAGGTTTGGGTCTAAGACTGAAGATTTGCATTTCTTTTTCAATTCTTCAGTTTGAGGATGTGCATATACGTCTTTACACTTCACCAAAAGTGAATCAATATGTCCTTATGAACAAAAGATCAAATTACTATGTGTAATACAAAGACAAACTGCATTCATCAAGTGGCCGGAAACTTGAATCCAAATGATTAATAATGTTGCTGGATGTGTAAAAATAGGCAGCTGTTTGCTAATAATGAGGAGACAATATGTCAATGCTGGGTTTACAGCTCGTTGCCCCGCCCCCGAGGGGCCCAAAATCAATTCCCGCTTTAGAAAACAGCAAAAACAATGGCCCCATCCACTGTCATGTCCCGTTTGAATAATGTTGATGCGACAGCAATATCTGTCACCCTCTATAGCGAGTGTCTGTCTATACAGCACCAGATCCACAACATCAATTAGGAGCTGGTTTCCAGAACTACGCACCACACATCTACAACATGCGAGGCAATGGATCGCTCGCAGGTCACCAGTTAGCCGTCCCACATTCCCCAGCTGTCATCCCCTGGTCCAGACAGAAACCACTTCATCAAAATCAGCTGCTGGAAAGTCACACAAATTACCCACAGGAACCTACTACGGAGCCTGAAATAGCAATCAATTTCGCTGCTATCACAGCTGATGTCATATGCGGTAAACACTTCTGTGCATAGCTTATGCTAATGTCTGCGAAGGGGAGGAGGAGGAGGAGGAGGAGAGAGCGAGAGATGGTCCTTGGGTGATGACGTCCTTTCTTGTGGCTGGTTGAGTGATGAGTGCTGGTATGAGATGCCAAGTAAATTTGCCCTTGGGACGAAACAGTAGACTTTAATCAGTTGATCACTTGTAATAGTGATCTATACAGCTGTTTATAGATCATGGGATTATGACTTCATCTTAAAGACGAGAAATGGGATAATTGTAACACTTTAATGTGCCTTTGTAGATTTCGAGCGCAAGCAATAATTGCCATCATGTTCCGAGAAAACCTTCGTATTTTGTTTTTAAATGCAAGTGCAATCTCGCACCATTAACGAGGTCTCCCGCTTTCATGGCTCGTATACAAGTTTTTTGGCTGTAGAGATTCTAATAGGATTTTGAATCCAGGCTCAGCATATATAGAAAGTAGGGAACGATTAAATGGAATTCGGGCTTCCGTTTCTCTCACCAGGTTTTCTGAAATGACAAAAATGAAGTCGGACTGTCAGGATGTTTGTGATTAAGCTTAAATGGGATGAAACAATGTGAGACTCTAAGCCTGCAGAGGCGATGACCTGTCAACAAGCTCAGTCTGCAGAGCGCAGCTGCAGCCTGAGCCTCCCCCACCTCCCTCCCTGTCTCCTCTCACTCTCAGGGGGAACACATCCTCATATTAAAGGCCACTGCGTCACTCACTCGACACAAGATGCTATTTACAGGACACGAAAAGTTGAGAGTTTGTTCCTCCCTATGATTTCCGCCTCTGTTCATCTTCACTCTCTTATCCCCCGAAGGCTGTGCAGTGTCAGTGGACTTGTAAAAAAACAAAAAACAAAAAAACAGACCCAATTTATATCTCCGAGCAGCATCACAGAAAGCTCCCGGGAAGATACCTCAAGGCAGTGTGCCTCTGTTGCTGCTGAGCTGCTTGAGCAAAGGGGTTTGTTGGATACAAGGGATTGTACCACCTGCGTTTAAGCAACGATTTATCCACTCTTGACAGAATTTCCCACCTGTGACTAAATACAAGTGTATAAATTCAGATATTTTTCTTCAATCTGACACCCATTGTTTTCTGCAGCTGTGAAGGAAAGAGTGTTCCGACATTGATTTAGTTTGCAGTTGCCCTAAAGAAGATATTTTATTCATGCATAAGAATCTTAAAGTGGATGTCCGGCTGCTTCAACAGGTTCACTTGTCTTCTTAATTTGTCAGAAGGCTCCCCGAAGTCTTGTTTTGCTTTGACACAAACACACATGAACAGGGACATACACACTACCATGTGGGACATGTATATCGGAATAGAGAACGGAGGGATGCTGGTAAAGTGCGGTAGAGGTGTGGGTTTCTTCCTCGACTGATACGTAACCAAAGTGGCAGGTCTGATCTTGTAAAGGTCATCCGTAACATCAGGACTCGGCTGCTTTGGGCTTGATGCATATTGGTGCTGATAGCTGCACCACTGGTAAAAACTCTGTCCTCACTTTCTCTCTCTCTTTCCCTTTCTTTCATTCCCCTACTCTCTCACACACACACACACACACACACACACACACACACACACACACACACACACACACACAAATGCAGGTACTTTAAGGCTTTTTGTGAGCACGTTTTACCAGTTTGGGGATATGATCTGGTGGATCTCCCAACACAACTCTTTTAACGATAACAAAGCTGAAATGCTGCAATCAAAGAATTCTTAAATAGAATATTCATCTATCCATCTCTCTCTCTCTCTCAATTCAATTTAAGCATGTTATAGCTGTCAGTCATGATTTGTTCTATGATATTATTTAAATACTATGCATCTTTATAGTAGGTCTATAATACCCCAATAATATTCCAACTAAAACAGTATAAACACACGCGCACACACACACACACACACACACACACACACACACACACACACACACACACACACACACACACACACACACTGCCTGCCTGCCGGTGATTGGTAAACTTTCAGTGTGAACAATTATCAGGAAGTTTTAAGAGATTTAGTCCATCAGGAGATGAATAAGATATAGTTACTCTTCCAACCAGAGTGAGGCAGCAGTGTGCCTAGTATACCATAAATCCACATACGAAACGAAGAAGAAGAAGAAGGAGGAAGTATTAAGTCTCATGGATAGATGCTTAATGCTGGCTGGAAAAAAACAGAAATGGAAAAAAAATGTAATCAACCGGTGGGATGGAACAGGAAAGCCAGTTCAGAGCAGCAGAAGTGGTGAGTGTGGCACGGCTCTGCTGTCGTACTGATGGAATTATTTTTGTGGAAATATACATAATGCTCAAGCTATACCATGTGAGAGCTGTTGTTTTAGGCTCTAGGTGAGTCCACCCCTCTCTATGTTTCTGTGTACCTGTCTTTAATTAGTGACTGGCCTTTCATTGGCCTTTTTTACCCTTGTTGCCTGCTTCCTTCCAGTGGCTCTTTTCCAGCCAAAGCTAACTGGCTCCAGCTTCACATGACATAGTTATTTAGCTCAAGATCTCCAACTATTTCTTTCTCCCTTTTAGCCAATGGAGATGCAATGCAAGAATATGGCTGAGTGGGCAGCGTCAGTCATGCTTGCTAGTTATCAGGGTAAGTGCTGTTCCTGGTGTGCTCACTCCTTTCACTTGAATGGCTCAGGGACAGGAAGCCCTATGTTATTAAGAGGGGACTTGCAAACTCATGAAAATGTTTGCCATTGTTGACCTAAAGTTTCCTCGTACTGCCTGGCTGGTCTGTGTCTATTTGTTCTGCACATTTCAATAAACGCAGAATAGTCCTCAGTCGAAATGAAGGTGAAAAGCGGCGGTAAGGGCCTTCCGCTAATGTTAAGTAGCTTTCTTTCCCACCAGGGGCCCCCAAAGCTCCGAGTGCTCTCAGAGACAGACTGGACCGGCTGGACCTCACCATGGCAACCACACTCATCAAGCATTACCCAGGACGCTTGTTGCTTTGATGAGACTTTCCCCCCCTCAACCTCAGACATTTCCAGCCGCTGAGAGGTTTATTTCTCTTTGATTTGTCCTCTCTTGCGCTTTAGCTGAGTGATGAAATTTAGAGACATTTTTTGGTTAACCTTCATAAACTATGATGTAGGGCTGCCTTTTAATAATGCTGCGTACATCCCAGACACACAAACACATACGTACAGTCTATTTCCCTCACTGTCGGCCTGTGTAATGATGAAGGCTCTGTCACTCCATCCTTATTACCAGAAGAGAGGTCAGTGCAAGTTTACCCTTACATCACTCAGACTCTGACAGCGGCCGCTATGTGCTGAGAGAGAGAACGGGAGAGACGTATAGACAAGAAGGAGGGAAACTATTCTATTTTATGGGGGGACTATATCCAGCCCTGTCTCCCGCCGCCAGCCATTGTTGGTGTGAACTGAAGGAGTCGGTCAACCAGCTGAGTCTTGTCGGTGTTCGCCTGCTATTTAGTGAGATGCGGAGGCGCGGAGGAAAAGAGGAACGAGCGCAGTACAGCACATATCACAGGAGGAAGCTTGGGCCGGAATGCTTCTGTGTCCAGAATACCAAAAGGAAAAAGAAAGACCAGACCCACCCACAACAAAGCAGCAGAGAACGGAGAAAGGAAGGTTCCCCCATATGCTGTACACTATTTGTTGTTACCCAAACTTCAGAGAGCATTGATTTCCAAGGAACTGGATGTGGGGAGCCATATTTTTCCACTTTACCTTTTCAAGTGTTTGTTTGAAGAGCGGGTATTGAAATACTTCCTCTGCTGCACTATTTTCAGCACACCTGGAGGGCATCCAGCGCTGGTGTTGAACATGTCAGCAGCTAACCATGTTTCTCATTCTCCTGGTTTTTTACCTTCGGATCAATCACTTCTTTATTCAACTTGACCTCTGTTGTGAGCTTCTGTCACTCCTCTTTCCAGGACCTGCCCTCCATCCCTCTTTACTTTTGACTTCTTTCCCCTCAAGTTACTCTGCTTCCCTGACGCTCTATTACACTCTGTAGGAGAAGCGGCGCTCCGCTGAGAGACTCTCTAAATTCTTTCATCTCCCCAGGTAACCACACCTTTCCCTTACCCTTCCTCTGTGCTCCTCCTCCTCCTCCTTTCCCCTGCTTTTAAAAGGTATAAGCCACAAAGAGAGTCATAGTGCAACGCAGAGGTCCTCTGCTCGCCTGAAGAGAAATGCAGGATAGGTAAAGGCCAAACTTTGTTTTATTATTGACATAATCCTAAAAGCTTGCGCCTGTGAAGCTAGATCAATTTTTCGGCACCTTATGCTATTATTAAAATCTGGCCTGAGGGCTAAGGACACCTGATCTTACAAGGAAAAACAGAGGGAGAGAGAAACACACCGCGAGAAGGATGGAGGAACGTAAACACCGACCTTCTCTCCTGCCAGCTCTGGCAAATAAAACATGTATCTAGTATGAATTTGATTTTTCAACACTGTCATTAATAGATGAGCTGGTTGGGGCCTGTAGAGCATGCAGGCAGACCTGCTGTAATACTCACGGACAGGAGTGAAGATAGAGACAATCACGGCTACTATGAACAACACTTCATCACTGTCACGTTTGGGCAAAATTCAATTTGCAGATGGCGAACCTGCCCCCCCCCCCCCCCCCCCCCCCCATCCCCCTCTGTCTCCACACGATGTCTGGTTTGTGAGAAAGGCACACACAGAAACCCCCACGCATACACGAATGGCACATGCTTGCTTATTATGTGCTTCTTACAGTACAAAGCTGTATCAAGCAGAGATAAGTGTGTTGTTCAGAATAGTTGGGGGCGAGGAGGGAGGGAGGGGGGAGAGGGGGGGTTTGAAGAGGAGAGACGTCGCACTCCGAACCCTTTTGTGTGCTTCGTGCCATGAGTATGTATTGTGAGGGTTGTTTCAGTCACATTATAGGACATCGTATCTGAACTGAAAATGAAATATCACGGGCCCAGAGCGGAAAAAAAACCCCAAAACAAAAACAATTCAGAACCAGAGAAACTTCTCCAAATTGCACTTGGCACAATGTGTAATCAGTAATCAGAGGGATCTTTCACTGCACTCTGTGGAGTTTGAAAGCGGTTCAGTGCGCATTTTCCTAACAACAATAAAAGAGGGAATTCATGATTTCCTTAATAGTTTGATTTAGTAGACTCCAGAAAATTGCCAACCAGGAAAGAGCCGAATATAAAAAGAAATCACCAATCCTGCAATTAACATAAATGAAGGAAAGTCTAATCAGCCGATGGCAAATTATGATGTGACACGAGATGAGAAGCGGCGTCAGTTGAATTTTGGGTTGCAGCGCGGCGTGTGTGAACAATACCTGTCATCTGTATGACGCCAGATAGCGCTGTTTATTGATTATTTCAGCAGGTTTTCTGTGTGTCTCTGGATGAGACACGGCATGGCACATTGAATTTGCTATTTTCAGTGGCGTGGTGCAAAAATTCAAATGTTTTAAAATTACAGCCCTCCGTGTTATTATTTGCAGCCCAGATACCCCGGACTGACATTTGGCATTTTCTCGCGCTCTTTCAATGTTGCGCTAAAAACATAAACACAACTATTTTATAACTGTTGCAATAAAAGTGAATCATCTCCTTACAGCCCACATGTATTGTTTATCATATGAGAAAAAGCTTGCTTTAGTGGAAGAGAAAAAAAGTAATGGGTGCAAGTTTATTGACGAAGGTTTAAAAGGTATTTTTACAGAAACTATCACATTTCTAATGCAACGCTAAAAATGAGCTGGCCAGATTCTAATTCTTGCGACTTCCAATAAGCGGTCATGTTTCCTCTCATTACACCGATAATACAAGTGACAAGGCTGTCAAACTTTCCCAAATTAAATTGACAAAAAAAAGCACCATTTTGTTTGCCATTTACTGCACCGCAGTTAGAAGATTGGACCAGACAGGAAAACTCTAGTTGTAATTCTGATATGACAGTCTTCCATTTCCCCGTTAAACCAAAAAAATCACATTCTTTCCACCGGCCTCGCTCCTCCACCGAGATTGTAAAATCAACACCCTGAGAAAACTTCACGTTGCTTGCTGCATATTTATAATTTATCCCATATACAGTGGATTGTTTTTCTGACACAGTAATGGCCGCCCCGTGATGTATTTGACCACTTTGCTTCTTACTTCCAAATCAACACACATAATAGGTGGTGATTACACCAGCCGAGCTGCACGACCACAGCAAATATTTCCGCTAAAGAATGGGTCTGTTTGAACCCCTTTCAGCACCAACACAAATGGAATCGATTAATATTTTCCTTTTCTTCTCTAACAATGAGTAGTTATACCATGTTTGCCATTTGTGTACCGTTTGATTTGTGTGACCAGTGAGGCAAAGTGTGTGTGTGTGTGTGTGTGTGTGTGTGCGCGCTGCGTATCCAGGGACTCAAGCCTGTGATTTGTTGCGTTGGTACCTGGGAAATGTATTCTTAATTGCGTCGAAACCTTGTTACACCCGCAGACTGGCAGGTCACAAATAACTGGCCAGCTGCTCTGTGGCTGTGGGCATACGGGGAGAGGAGAATATAAAATGGATGGATGAGAGAATGCGAGAGTATGGAGGGGAGGAGTACTTCATCCCCTCATCAGTGAGGCTGCAGGTGTCCTGCCGTCAGGTCTGGATGCTGGTGTGAATGTCTGATCTACAAACCCTCTCTTTGCAGAAGAGGCCGCCGCCTTCAGGCGTTCCCGGAGCATGTTGGTACGGTGCGGAGTTCAAACAATACGGTGGATTAGTGCAGCGCCATGCTACGCCAAAGTTTAATAGAATGTAAGCAAATGTGGACTATTTGTTTTTTTTTAGTCTTATTGATTTAGCCTGCAAGCGTTAGCCGTTATTGTTGTTGATTTATTAATGCATTTGTCCATGTTCGAAGCACCCCCTACACACACACACACACACACACACACACCCTGCTTTGATCAGGTAGATCGTACACTACACAGGGGACACCCTGCTAAAATGTGGCATTGATTTTGTGCCATATCTGTGTCTTGGTGATTATGAACATGATTGGAGTGTTAGCTTAAATGAAAATGACTGATGTTTATTGGCTGCTAATAAGCTATTACCTCAACCTTGCTGCAAGCTAGAAGGCAATCCATGCTTGTTTCACTTGTAAGGAGAAGAGAGGGGTGGGAAGAGCTATTGGGGGGGGGGGTCGGGAGACAGAGGGCAGAGTAAGATAAAAAGGAGAGAACATCCGTGTTTGTATTTCAATGCGCTGAGAGTAAGCCGCAGCTTAAAGCAATTTATATACCTGTGAAAAATGTGCCAACCATTTAATGGCTGTGGAATTAGCTGGGAATGGAACAGCCCCTATTTCAAGGGCAGGACTGCTTGCAGATAAGCAACACCATTTACTGTAATATTGGAGCCAGAGGATAGAGTCCTGTTACACAGGAGATTAATGAGGCCCGCGTGTGTGGTTATACGTGTCTGTGTGGATATTGTATTTATATCTTTACTGTAAATGTTAAGGTTTCCAGGAGCAAAGAAATGAATATTTCCTCGTTCTTTGACACGGAACACCACCCATGGATTGATCTTCGCCACCGCTTTCAAAACAAAACAAAACAAAACCTCATTGCAGTGCCATCTAGTGGACGGAGCTCCCCCGTGCACGTGTGTGTGTGTGTGTGTGTGTGTGTGTGTGTGCCAGCAAACATGACTGAGACATTATTTTTCAACTGCTCTGCTCTGTCTTATTTGTGTCTGAACATAGACACACTCAATCATGCATGCACTCACACATGCATGTTTGAGTGTGTCCCACATCCACAGAGCCTGTGGCGCAAGGACCTTTTTTCTTTATCTAATTTTTATCACAGATGATAGATGAGAGTACAGTTTCTGGTGTATTGATTGCATGCTTTTATGGAATTACATCTTTGGAGTAGGTTGTGCTTTAGAGGGAAGACGAATAGGCCTGACTAAATGAGAGTAATCACAATCCACTGTGAGCTGGCTGGAGAGATTGGGAGACGGGGCACCAAAGGGCCAGGACCAGTTCCAACACTGAAGACAGACATCCATTCTTCCTCACCTCCTGCGTGTCATCACTCAGGAAAGAAAAATAGAGGTCACCAAGTGGAGATTTTTTAAATGAAATCCACTCCATTTCTCCTCCTGTAGATGCTACACTCACTGATATGGAAGTACACTGCAGCACTGAAAGCACTGGTTCAGCTTGATGGGTTTCTCCTATTGCAACATTTAAATGGGCCCGCTCTATTTCCTTTATTGATTATTATGAAAGCATTTCATTATGCTGGAAGTTATATGGCCAACAAGCAATTATAAATTCAATACCGCAAATGTAAACTGAAATGTGTCTTCAAGGCACGTGAGAGGTGAAAAAGTCATTAAGCACGCTCTCCGTGCACAAGCTCCCCTAAACACATACACACACACACGCACACACACACACACACGTACAACACATTCAAAGTAAGGGAAGTGCAAATACCGCCATCTTTGGACATTAACTAATTAGCTCACTTGGCTGTCAGTGTGTTGGTGATGGCAAGGCAGTCCATTATCAGAATCTGAAGTATGGAAATGGCCTTACTTAAGCTGTTTAACATGGAGGGGCTCCCCCCCACCCCCCACACCCCACACCCCACACAAACACCAACAGCACCACCTGCAGCAGTGGAGAGCTGCATCTTCTATTATGTATTGGGTATCAGACATGTCCGACAGTCATGCTTGTATGTCGTACAAGCATCACCGATGCAAACCCTCCGGGGTCCTGCGCTCTGCTGGTCCGCACATCAAGTGCAGCAGCCCTATCCGGGATGCCATGAGGGAGCCAGGTCTCTGCAAAGGTGTGGACTCAACAGTCTCCGGTCTCCTGTTGCCAGCCATTTGATCCATTGGATATATGTTTTAAATGTAGTGCGCTATGGCTAGTTTCTTAGGATTACTAGCCCTAGCTTTAAAATGGTCTAGCATTTCAAGGTAAGAAGCCGAGATTCGAGAAATATCAGATTAATTGAACGTAATTTTGCAAATTTCTCTACCGTCAATCATCTTGTGACCTCTCAGATTTATCTTGTGATCCTTTTGTAAAGTCCCATTCAGCTCTAATTTCACCACTGACAGTGCTGAGGCTACTGTCAGTGGTGAAATTAGTATCGCTGCCTCTTTCATATGGCCAATTATCCTTACATGAAAAATACATCATTAAACACATTTGACCCATGATTGCAACTCAAATTCCCGAAGGCCCAACATTATTAAATGTTTTGTGGTTCCTTTCATCATACTTTTAGGTACATTTGAGTGAAAGTTACACCCACGTTTCCTTCACGTGTTATCTGTAAATTGACTGCAGTCGCGAATGGTAATTTAGATGAGGGAGAGGGGAGGAATCGCAGTGGGATATTGAACCTTTGAGCCATTTTAGACATGGATTATGCAAAAATGCCGGAATAAAACTGCAGCCAATTAAATATCAAATATAATGTAACATCAATGCTGCTTAAAACGCACAAGTTAAAAAAAGTTTCACATTCAGCAGAACACGGCCATGTATAACTTTTCCTTTTGGCATGAGGGGAGAAGAGAGAGAGAGAAATCAAAGGTAGAAGCCGGGCGAAAAAAGGAAGTGAAGATGTCTGCTGTTCTTAGCGCCTCAATCCCCTCGAGTGATCCTGGTGAGCGAGAGCAGAGAGAAAAGGGAGAGATGTTACTGCTGCAATTTCTCTGCCTGATTTGTAACAGACTGATAAGCTCGGATAGCATCCCTGCAGGACAACTGGCCAATGGTGGCCGACTTGGCCGACCCCGGGGGGAGGACACACACGTGCAGTATCCCTCAGGCAGCATACCCCATCTCCGAGTCTCTGATTGTCATACATGAACCGCCTCCAAGGACATAAATGTTTTAACGTGATTTGATATTTCCGCATATGAAAGCCGTGCAGTCAGGGTGGTGCGTCTGCGAGCGATGTCGGCTCATCACGTGCATTATACAAACATAAACAAATGGAAATCAAGCAAAACAAAACAAAAAGAAAATGGTATGTTTTGCATGCTTTTTTCTCTCTCCAATGCAAACGATACAGTCGTTGGTGTTCATGTTAATGGTTGTAGATGTTTTTCTGACTGAGGTATGTGCACCTGTGTGAACTGGGATGTGATGACTTGAGTCTTAGTTTTGGTTTTATTCTTTTTTTTAATTGTCTGTCACTGTTTTATGTTGTATGTCTGAAACATTGTTAAATGTGCCACTGCTGTCTTGGCCAGGACACTCTTGTAAAGGAGATTTTTAATCTCAATGAGGCTTTTCCTGGTTAAATAAATTTAAATAAATAAAATAAAAATGTAGTGGCTACATACGTGCAATATAATGATATGGCTGCAGATACCTCGTATAAATGGAAATGGGTTTAAATTGTGACTATTGAGCTGCAAACCAGCACGCAGGACCGCTGTGCTCAAGATTGTGCACTATTTGAAGCTTGATTGCTCTGGACATAATTGTATTTACCCAAAATCATTGGTAGTCCCCACAGACCACTTGCTGAAAGAATATCTATTGGATGACAATATTGATATTGGATTTGCTTAACTGAAATCGCTCTTCTTAAAAAACATGCTTTCTACACTTGATGTAGGACAGTGTGTGTGTGTGTGTTTGTGTGTGTGTGTGTGTGTTGGAGCAAAGCTAAAAGAATGATTTGAAAGGTTGGTTCTTTTATTAGATATATCACCAGGAGCAAATTAGGCCACGTGGAGTCAAATAGCCTCTATAAGAGGTCTGAAACGACTCAACACAATATTCTCCTTCTACCAGGAATCTATAAATGGCCCATTTAGCATCTGTGACCCCAACGCCTGCTACTGAAAGAGAGTTATGGCCTTTCAAGAGGAAACTATCATAGATTTTAGTGAAGTAAGAAAATGTCCCCAGGTAGCGCTAGAGCAAATGAAATTATGCATGACCTCCTCATTACTTGGCTTAATAAGTGATATATGGACTGATAACAATAAAGATCCAGATGTCATGGAGACCTATGAACAGGAGAGATTGAAAAAAGGTGATGAAAAAATAAATGTAGGGATACAGGACAATTCCCCTCCATTTCTCTTTGTCATTCACACACAGACACACACATACCAAGGAGTGTGATTTCTGTCTCTCATTGGTATGCATTGACCCTGCAATGGAGAAGTGGGTATCACAGTTTTCATTTAATCAGGCTCTTATGGGGATCAGCTGTGTGCGCGCGTGTGTGTGTGTGTGTGTGTGTGTGTGTGTGCATGGTGGACATAGGCTGTCAGCAGATATTAACGCAGACTTGTCAAGGTGGAAGAGCGAAGAGGGCACGGAACCTGAAGCTGGGTTAAGTAATTGGATTCTTGTTCAATAAAAGTTGGGCTGAGGTTGTGTTTGTGTCGGTGTGTGTCTGTGTGTGTGGGTTCATGTGTGCATGCACGTATATGTTATAGGAGGGGTATAATTGGTTTTGTGTGCTTTGCATGTTTAAAGGTATCAGCATGCTCGAGACTTGACTTCAACATTTCATTTTTCTTGCAGGTGTGTGTGTGTGTGTGTGTGTGTGTTTTAGGTAGTATGTGCGCTATAATATCAAGGGTTTTCAAACTGTGAGGCGTGCCTCCCCACGACGTGGGAGAGACCTAAGTTGAGGTAAGGCACAGGTGCACGCCGATTTTCGGAAACTACAGGGTTTTTATTTTGTTGCCTGCTTATCGACAGAGTTGGAGCTGATTTCAAACCCTTTGTGCCAATTTGTGTCAAAATTCCCACTCTCTTGCTGAGCCTGAACACACACACACACACAATACACAAACTTACATGTTCCAATTGGGTTGAGGTTGCAATCGAAAATAAACACCCATAAATATGCTCACGAATCTCTCCTTATGACTGCAGAATCATCCCGTTTTTGTTTTTGTGTAATCCAGTGAGAATAGTTTTCCATCCGTAGGTACATTGCAAACTGAAATTGCAAATAACTAATTATACATATTGTTAATGATCAATTTGCAAAAAATAATATAGGCTTAAGAAATGTGGCTCAAGTTACAGCTCACATAATAACTATATGGATCCTGTTAACATCCCTCAACGGTTGTTAAAAAAACCTCTACAAAAATAAAATAATATATACAAATATTATAATGCAGGCGGGGGCGGAGTTTTGATTTCAGAAGTACGGGCACAATTCCTCAAAGAGGCTTTAGTTGTTCATACCTCCTTCTGTTTCATGGATTGGAGTTCCATTCATACATTGTCATATTCATGTAATGTGTTTATGTAACTCTGTAAATGCTGTTCATTCTGTACACATGACATCTATTGCTTCTGTCCATCCGGGGAGAGGGATCCTCCTCTGTTGCTCTCCTGAAGGTTTCTTCGCTTTTTTCCCTGCGAAAGGTTATTTTTGGGGAGTTTTTCCTGATCCGATGTGAGGTCCTGGGACAGGGATGTCGTATGTGTACAGATTGTAAAGCCCTCTGAGGCAAATTTGTAATTTGTGATATTGGGCTATACAAAATAAACTGAATTGAATTGAATAGATGCCCCTATTTGAAAAACATGATCATGTTTATTCATAATTTGGATGACAACGATTGTAACAACAATATTTTTTACTGCAAAAAGTGGTTGTGAATTGATCATCAATATATTGACTCAGCCCGTAGGCAAAAAGGTGTGAGACCACAGATGGTGCTGGGGAGTGTCCTAAATACAACAATGTAAATACCAAAATATGTATTTATTAAAACTAAATAACAAGTCATTGGCGGAATATTTCACACGGAATCCATAAAATCAAAGTTTCTTTTACTTGGCTCACTTTGATTAAGACACTTTGTACACAAACAAGTGCAGTAAATCAAAATGTGTAAAGTGAGGAGTAAAATGCATTTTTCCTTGTTGATCAATTCAATATGAGACAAAGCATCCAAAAACATTTTGTTATCACTTTTATACTTTTGGAGATATATCAAAAATAAAACCTTCCCTAAATATTTCCATCAGCGATGGCTATCTTTTCTATAAATATTTCTTGTGGTCGGGTTCCGTGTGAATCAGAGTTCGCCAGGAACCACATAGGTGGTGTAGACATTTAAAATGCCTCCAACAGGTTCTGGCTCTTGATTATGTATAGCCATTGCCTTATCGTCACTTAGTATATATAGATATTTGTATCATAAAGATATGATAGAAACTATGAACTTTTAAGGGAACATCATTGAATAATCATAAAACAGATGCTGGATTGATTTCTCAGGCCTGTAGCTTTCTCTGCATAACACTTAGTGCAAGTGCACACTTAAGATTCATAGCATTATTATGTTGTGAAATCCTCAGTTTTAGGGGCTTGTTTAGTTTGGCTCATATATATCAGACTGCAGGGACCTTTCAGTATATTGATAATGGGTGACTAGTGCAGTTTTTAATTTTTAATTCCTTCCCTATACTTGTGTGCACGAACCCCTTTTGCATCAGTGGCGCTCGAGCAGCGACCTCGGTGACCTGACCACATCGATAAAAGGGAGACAGCGTTCGAGTGGACAACAGAGACTTGAAACTAAATGAATGGACGACTTTTAAGTTGCCTGCTCTTCAGAATGAAGTTAGAGGGGTTTTCAAGAAAAGATCCCTCTAGGAAGAAGGATTGCTTTGTAGGATGAGCCAATGTTTAAGCGTTGTGTGTTTTATCTGTACAGACGCTGGATTGTAAACAGCTGACAAACTCTTGAGGAAGGTTGATGTTTGGGCTCTTTGACAAATAGCAATTGTCACTGTTCTCACTGCTCTCTGATAGGCTGACTATATATGTAATAGGGTATTCCCTGGCCTTGAAGCATTGACTTTAGAAGGTCAAGGTCAGCAGAAACTCGTTGGGATACAAGTCCACAAACTCTGTGTATCAAAAGTTTTGAGCAGTTATATTTCGAAATATTAAAGAGTAAATGTATGTTTAAACTATGTGGGCCTTTGCACTAGCAACTTGAATTCCCTGAAGCTATATACGGAGTCTCCAATGTGCTCTCAAATGGTGGACAAAGCAGATAAGCAGAATATCACTGAGTCACACTCCTGTCGGCCGCAGCCAAGCATGAACTTCTCTTACTCATACACCCACACAGCCCCTGTGACTTGCAGAAAGAAAAGTGACACATCTAAAAAAAATATGAAAACATCTGTAAATAACTCTTAATTTCTAAGTATTTCTAATTTCAGTAGGGGCGGTGAAATCCTTCACTGATTCATCGACGGTCTCCTCCTCACAAGTATCAAGCAGACAACAGAGTATTAACATCCAGATCCCTCAACACCAGCTGGATGTCGTAGTGCCTCGAGCGGGTCCTGGTCTTCCTAGCAGCCATGGCCTGTCCAACCTGAGGAGCAGTAGTCCCAGGAGGTGTCTTCACCTGGTCCCTGATCCACCTCTATTGCTCCTATTATTGTGAGGAAGTTGCAGCATTGACCCTGAGGCCCTGTCACATCCACCTGCTGTCACTGAGGTTGGGGCCAATCGACCTGCGGCTAAAATTCCTTTTGGCCACTGCATGTGTGTCGAGGACCTTATTCTTTCAGATACTGTCAAAACTTGTGCCAACAGGTGAGGATCAGAACAAAGAATTGCATGGGGAGATGAGTTTGTTCTTGCGGCTGTGCTTTGCCTTTGGTCCAATACAGCAACTGCAGTACCGTGGCCCTTGCACCAAAATGTCATCATCTACTTCAAGGAGAGAATCATGGTTTCGGATATCAAAGTGCAGCTTGTCATCGCTCCATAGAGGGAGACATCCGGTAACAATTGGCCAAAAGCTTTGTTTTGGTTTCAGTTAGATGGACTCGGGGTCTTCTGCCTTTATCTTACATTAATTGTAGTATTCAATGATGTCACACACCTTAAAGTTGAAGGTGCAGCGCAGTGAGAAGAGAACGATTGGAGTTGGAGTTGGATTTGTCACAGAAAGCCAACACTATTAAATTAATTAATTTCAGTGTATCAGAACAAGAGATAAAATAGTTAAAAAAATTAACATATAATGATTTAACATATAACCTGTTTATTTCTTGGAAACATTTAAAGTTACACAAATGCAATCTGGAAACCTCTCAAAATAATGGTGTGAGGAAAAAACATGCCCGAGACATGGCAGAATGAGAAATCTGGAACTTCCCATGACACCAGAAGGAAAATTAAACTTGGGAAGGAACATAATAATATTACACTAATATTTCCAGTGCAACGAAGGAGGGGTTTAACATTATAGATGGAGCATTGGCCCCAGACGGAGGAACCATATTGTTCAGAGCAGGAAAATCCATAAGACTCTGGGATCTGCTCAGGTTTACTTATTTTTTCAAAGAATAACATCTGCATTGAATATTACAATAGAAAGACTGTGTTAGACTTCATTGACTGGCCCAAACTGAACTCAAAACTGGACTTACAGCCACTTTATGCCAACACTGGTCAGCATGTGGTTCATGAGAAACTGTTCATAACTGTGAGGGTGAACACAAGAGAGCAGCTTGGATAAAGTAAAAGTCTCAACTTTAAAATAAATATTGTAACTGCATAACTGCGTTGACAAAACAATATCGCCATAAAGTCCATTCAGTGGCGGTTCTGTAGATTTTGATCCTATCATTTCAGCTTGCCCATTGTAGATGTTCAAATGTCAATGTTTCAGACTTCTCGTCCTGGCTGCCTTCAAAGTAGATATTTGAAACACATTTTTATTCTCACCACAATGTCTATTCAGCTACTAACTAGAGGAGAAGGGTGAAGGCATGGTTTAAAAAGCCTGACGTTGTTTCCTATTGGGACCTTAATTCATGCACAATTATCTTTAGAGGTGTAAGGGAAATTAATAATCATGTTATGTTTGAATTAATGTTATACAACATAAAAATGTGACAGTGCAGGACTTCTTTTGGACATTTTGACCTGTCAAAGGTAAGGAAAACCAAAGTGTAAATAATAAAATGAATGATGGCTGAATTCCATTTATTTAGTTTCAGGATCCTTTTATTGTGCATGCCGGCTGACTGTCACACTGTCGTGGCTTACACTAGACCCGACTATGATGTGAAAAATGCAAATTCCAATGATGGAATAATATGATAATGTTGTGGTTGTTTTCCCCAATAAATGTGTACACTGACTAACGTTTTGAATTTAATTGAGTTTCATACCTTTTTGGTTTTGGTCATACAGAAGACATAGAACATAAAACACAAGTCTGAGAAGAAGAGACGTAGAAATAGACTAAATACAAGGTACTTGCATGATATCTAATGAATACAAAAACTAAAACACACCAGCTTTATCTAATCCGCAGTGTATTATGTATTATTTATTGCCAAAAATGATAACACACAATGTGTCCTGCTTCATTTTTACATTTTTTATACAATGAATTCACCATTTACCGATAGTGTATGCAGGCAGTGCAGTGGAGGTCTGTGACTCGGTACGGAGCAGCACTCAGTCTCTATTACTGGAAGAGCTGGAGTGTCTGACTGGAGCCAGGGAAGCTCAAGGTAGCATCATAGATTTGACCAGTCAGTCGTGTAGAGCACTAAGTCCTTCATTTACTCCCCACATTCCCCTGCCTGCCAACCTCACACTAGTACGCTCATGCGCACACAAACACACACAACTACATGCACTAAACACGACGTGCAAGCACACAGACATGTTTTATGCAGGCATTGCATCTGCTCACTCTCTCTCTCTCTCTCTCTCTCTCTCTCTCTCTCTCTCTCTCTCTCTCTCTCTCTCTCTCTCTCTCTCTCTCTCTTTCCACACACACACACACACACACACACACACACACAAACACAGCACTCTTTTTCCCAACTCCCTCACTCCACCTCTTCACACACACTATTTTAGCAGCCTTGAAAAGCTAAATGGTGTGAAGTTGAGTGTTGCTCCATCTGTCTCCTGGGTGTTAGGCAGGGATGAGAAAGACAGTGCGCAGTGGGAGGGACATAGGGGGAGAAAGATTGGAAGAAGAAAAAGGGAAGGAGGGATTGGGGTCAGGTCCATTAATATGAATCACCAGCAGAACCCCACTGCGGATCCATCTGTGGTTGTACACCGCCCAGAAACAATTCACAGCCTCGAAGAACGGGACAATAAAAGGTGAATAGAGGTAAAGAAAGAAAGAAAGACACTTATGTCGTGCGACAATTCCTGAAAGTTTTAGCTCGTTTGTTCAAGGCTTCAGTGGTATTACCGTCTTTTCTCCATCACTGACTTGAAGGCAAATGTGATGAGAAAATCAAATGTTACTGCTGCACCTTGGTGGTTTAAGACCTTCAAATGCAGAATGAATCGTTCAACGTCCGAGTTTTAAGGTGACACTATCCTTTGGTAGCTGCTGAGGGGAGTATTCAGTGAGAAGGTTCAGTCTTATATCAAAGGAGACTTCAAGAGGCACTTTATGGTATAAATTTATTCAGCACAACATGACAGAAGAAGAGCCTTGCAGGCTATTGGTGCTGAAATCAATATTCCCCATTACCAATACTTTAAACAGTAAAAGCCCCTCTTTGAGGCATCGCTCCAGAGCCAGGGGCAAGTGTGTGTGTCACACACACACACGCACAGACAAGTGAATGTCAGATGGGTGTTGAATTATGCAGGTCTACTATACTACAGAGCAGAGCGGTCGGTTTCTCGAGCGGCTATATACAACAATACCCCCCCCGAAAAGAAAGCAAAACTCTTCTTCAGAAGGCATTCATAATGTAGAATGCACGAGGGGAATGGGGGAGAAGAAATCATTAGTAAGAAATCTGAGTCTTCTGGCACAGTATTGTGACAAAGAATGCGTGTGAAGAAAAAAGAAGGGCATGGCATGAAGAGAAACCTTTTAAACTCAATTACAACTGTGTAGCTGCAAAGCACTCTGCTTATTCAGCACAAGATATTGTAATGAGAACTAACAACCACGCCGTTGTGGTGTATTCAGCAGGCAGGGCAGGGTTCCATTTTTGTTCTGGTTATTCTGACTGCAAAATTACATAATTACTTTTCTGTTCAGTGTTGTTTTTTGAAGGTTATAAGTCATATTAGTTCAGATTTCAGTCTCGGTTGAACTGGTGACACATTGCTGGAAACAGCGAGTGTGTTTTAAAACTTTTGGAAATTACATCAATCCTGAGGGTAAGCAATAACATTGCAGATGCATTGCTCAACAAAGAGCAACTTGAGTATCAGCTGATGGTGCACCTCAAAAAAACGGTGTGCTGAGGGGATTCATTTCATCACACTTTTTGTTAATAAGATTAAAGAGAACGGTCAATAATATCAACAGGAGTAATGAAAATTATAGTCGGGGGTCAAATGTCGTCTTCCACATCGTGTGGGATGTGCACACGCAGCAGCAGATTCTGCTTCATGTCCAGCCTGTGGATCCTTTCTGCCCATACGCAAAACAAATACTGCATGGCAAAGGCAGAAAACTAATTTATTTAATAATAAAAAAATATTTTATAGTTTTATAGTTTTTTTTTTTACCTGGCGCATGATGCCTTCACTAATCATGCAGCAGGTCGGCCGGAACATTTGGGTTTGAAGGGTGTCCGTCAAATGTGTCCACTAGCGTTAACTTAGAGGTGGCCTGCAGGTCCCCCTCAGGTGAGTACTGTTAGCTATGTCAGCATTTCACAGTAATTTGAAATGTTGCCATGCTGAGAGCTGTTGAGAGGCTACAAAAATGCTCCCAATCTCATATATATATACATACATATATATATATATATATATATATATATATATATATATATATATGTATGTATATAGAGCACCTTTAACAAGCAGTTCTATGGGAAGTGCCATCTTTTCTTTCTGCTCCGTGAGACGGTGCTGAGGAGAGGTTTCTGGTCCTTAGCTCAGGGGCAACAAGCTGACTAAAATGCCGTTAGTTGCTCTTTGACGCACAGATGGTACACTGTCCTTTTCTGGGAGAGTCACAAACTATGATGCTTGGCCCATTCATTAGTTTGCTCTTAACCTCCCTAATTAGAGCATCTCCATCAACAAGCGAACGTGATGGTGTTGCCACCGGCACTGCAGCGGCTCGATAATCACAATATACAACAGGACAAGGGCCATGAATATCAACGCCTTCTCAAATGAACGGCGCTCTCTCTGTGTCTTTCAGTCCCAAAGCCCGAACGGACAGTGTTTGGATTTCACAAGTTGGCACCGCGTAGGCACATTATCCATATTACTCTTAACACTGAACAATAATGAACACATTGGAATGAACTAATAACCAAAATATTGTCACTTACCTGCAATCACGATATATAACAGGACAAGGGTGACACCATACAGAGCATTGCTAACTGTGAACTTGGAGTAAAACTATTTCTTTACTTCACGTTTCTGATGTCAGACAGAGTGATCAATCCAAAGTGATCTTAAAATAGAAAGTTACACTCATGGTTTTGACCGATAATGACGGGCTACGTGTCCTGCCTCCGACTAATACAACCATACGAAGTGACCTTGAATAAACACAGATTAGCACTTAAATGGCACTTTCTTATAGCATTTTGTAGTTTGGCTTTCTTGATTCTTGTTGTTCTGGGTTTGTACTCATGGTTGAATGCACTTATTGTAAGTCGCTTTGGATCAAAGCGTCAGCTAAATGTAATGAAACGTAATGAAACGTAATGAAACGTAATGTACAATACACTTACTAATCCCTGTAGTGCTCAATTGCTCAGACAATTTGGAAGTCGACTTGTTTCTGTCTCGTCAGGAGTTTGATGAAGGCTTGATAACAGTTTCTTCTTAGTGCTTTCTGGAGACAGACTGCTTTTCAAATGAGATTTAATTTAATTAGATTTAGATTAAACTTGGCGTTAGGTTGGTACAGGGGCAATAGTTGTGGGGAGGAGGTTAGCCCCGTTACACGACGCATAAAGAGCTCTGGGGACGAGGGGTTATATTTCTTAGGTTCCAGGTGTGGCCAGTGGAAATTCGGGCCTTGACTTTCTTTTCTTTTCACTGTCCAATTAGCAACTTGAGATACAACGCTGGAGTTGTTTCACAAGTAGCATTTTTACAAGTCAGTGGGCTCCAAGAGGTTCTCTCGGGTAATACATTCCACCTCTCTTGCTCTCCACACGGACCGTTTATCTGCAATCATTCAAAGACTGCTCTTAATGTGATTAGTCAATACAAACTATGTTCGCTATGTTCTCTGGAAATACCCGATAACCTGGCTTCTAAGTAAACTACAATTTCTGTTATACATATATATATATATATGTATTTCTACAGCTTCTACATACAGAGGATGTAATGTGAGGATGTGGGGGAAATGGAGTTGTTAAAAGTCAACTTTGATGGAGCGTGGGCTGAGTATCTAAAAAGATTTGATTAATGAGTAATAACTGCAGACTCAAAGACAAAGAAAACACGTTATTTCATTGAAGGAGTACAGTCCTTCAACTGCAACAGCGCTATAATATAGTAAAGAAATGCTGTGCTGAACCTAGTTTATTGATGTATTGAAATTACCGGAGCTGCGGCAATTTCCCATGACACGTATCTCAGAGACTGTGTGTCTTTCTGAAAATATGTTCTCGGGGCCTCCATGACGTATTTGACAAAGTATCTAATGGCCAGAGTACAATCTCAAAACAGAGGAATGCAAGGACAGAAGGGGAATTATAAACCTTGAAGTTTACTCACAGATGAGGATGAATGCGGAGCCCCAAGGCTCATCATGAGGGTGATGCATCATGTCTACAGAGTGCTTTAGGTAGACTATACAAATGTGCTGAGGTGGGGAAACAAAGAATCGTGCATCCATATCATCCAGATTATGAGACTTCAAGAAGACTCTCCCAAGCTGTAAATTAATTATCCGTGCACGTGTGTGTCTTCTAATATTTTTGAGCATCAAACACTTAATTTCCTGCGTTCTGGTGAATTATTCTGCATCTATTTATTGTAGGAAAGTATTTCTTTGTGTAAAAGGAATTCAGGCGCCAAATGTAAATTCATAATCTAAAATTATAATGGAATAAGTACATATGCAGTAAGGCTCCAAAACATTCTTTATTGCATTTATAAAATGTATGCTCCTGTACATCAACGTGCTTAATTTAATACAGTCTCTGCTGAGTCAACAAACATGGAGGCATGATTTACTCTTCCCTCCTCTTTTGTGTCTTTAACCTCTTTTAATGTGCACGTGGCACCTATTCATCCCCAATGATGAATGAGATTTATTTTAATTTATTTAGAAACGTCTCTATGTAGCATTAATCGTGGCTGAAATAACAGGGGCATGCAAATCCTGGCAGGTAAAATATCAGTATGGCGACATAATGCATCCACCTATTAATTTCCTATTAATTTTTAAGATCAAACAATGTTACGAGCTGAACAGTAAGGATTCTATACAGTTAACACTCATCTGGTATCAGGAGCTTGTAATTCTCAGCAGGTAATAAATTATACCTCAGCCTAATAATGGCTCCACATTTCCATTTTTGTTAAAGAGATCTATGAATGAAATGAGGTTATCAACAGATATTTCCATACATTTATTAACAACTTAACACCTAAACTGAAATAAAAGGGGACCCATTGCTTGTCAGCTAATCTGTTTTATGAAACATACCTTCACCGTTTAACTTCCCAGTAAGATCACTTCAAATCAAAGAGTTAATCAAATGCTCTTATCAGCACACACTTTATTTGATCGATTTTGACAGAGCGAATATGACATTTGTCTGCATTTATAAACCTCAATTTAAAATAACAGTTTAGTGTCGCTGTCTGAAATGCTTGAACTCAACGAAAAAGAACAGAAAAGAATAAGATCAATCAAAGAAATTTCAGACCAATCGTATCAAGGAAGTGCACGGTTACTGAGTCTAATACAATATTGATGACTCTAAACGTTCATAAAGTACAGACTTTATCATCACTGATGAACCCAACAAAGAAGTTTATATTGTTTTTAAGGCAAACTTTGCCGTATAAATCATGTAAATGTCTGGTATTTTTAAAGTTTCTCTTTACCCTGGAGGTGCATGCAAATGCACCACAACGCTTGTGGTTTGTTATCGATTGTAGAAATATAACCTCAAATTGCATTAAAAAATGGCCCAACAGAGCGCCAATAGTTTACTATCCCGTGCATATATCACCTTAGTAGAATTTTAGTTTTCATACACTTTTTGTGTAAAAACCATGGATGTGCTGACACTCTCTTCACTCTCTGCCTTCTCCAGTCACCTGACCACCACAGACAGCTGTCTGCTCGACGGCTTTCAGTCTCAAACCGTTTCACGTGGTCCAAATGCAGAGAGACGGTGGCTTGATGAGGAAATAATTACCTCGGTGACCTCATATCTGGATGACGGCCGTGATGATCACACCAGAAGCACATTTCTCCACGCCGGTCGGCCGGCAATTGTGCTCTCCAGTCTGCTCTTCCCTCTTTCTGTCTCTGTGCGCGTGCGACAGAAGATTATGTGGGCATGATTTTGCTCAAATATTTTTTGGGACACGTCCCCACCGTCCATATGCAAACCAGCGCCCAGTACATATTAAGGAAAACCACCGGTTTTGATAATCACAAAGACTGTGTGAGGGCTACTGCATGCCAGTAATGTGCATCCAGATTAAGATTAGATCTCCCAGTCCAGTGTGAGAGAAAACATTACTGGGCGTATTTAGGGAAGCTGTCAAAGCTGTACCTTCTGGGCTGTGTTCAATTCCACCTTCAGCCCCCACAGGGTGGTGTCTGGGAATTAAAGCTGTCTCATTCTCTCTCACCCACCCACCTGCACATAAATCCTCACACACAAACACCCCTGCTGGCCCTGACCCATCTGGTTTCTTTCTACTTCTGTGGTTTCTTTCCCATGTCTGAAAAGGGAGCCGGAGAGGGTAAGCTGACAAAATTACATTTAATTATCCTCCAGCAACTCCCCCTACCCACGTACACAGACAGACAGGCAGACAGACAGGCAGACACACACACACACACACACACACACACACACACACACACACACAGTCTCAGTCTTTCACCTTGCCTCCTTTCCTCCGTCTCCTTCTCTGTCCCGCTCTGACAGTCTTATGTAAGTGTCCTTCGGCTGGGGGAGAATCTCATCGTGTTTGCACATACAGTATGAGCACACACCCACACACACACACGCACGCACATACACGCACGCGCGCACACTCACACATGCACGCACGCACACACACACACACACACACACACACACACACACACACACACACACACACACACACACACACACACACACACACACACACACACACACACGTATTTGAGGGAAGGGCTTGTCCAGAACTAGTTTCTTTTTGGTTGAGGGTCAGCCTGTGAAATGGCCTGTCCATCCACTTTAGCTTGTTAAAGTCTTGGGGGAGTAGATTGGCTGTGACATGTCTAGCCTACCTGTCTATGTGGAGATGGTTACATAATCAGTTTGAAGGTCTGGAGATTGGCTGATAGGTCTGTGTGGAGACATGCACAGGTTTGAAAATGTAACATGAGGAGGCCAATAGAGTGAAGGCAATGATAAGTTTTATACTTTTGGAATACTGTGTACACGGCACATGGAGCTGCCACGCTCTGGGCGGTAAGGTGACATACATTCGTTTGCTTTTACTTCACTAGCAGCAAAAGAAGAAACACATGCATTTGGAGCAGGGCCTGCATTACAACCCACAAAGACGTTTGGGAGAAAACAGAAATTTTGCTGTTATTCTGAGCAATAATCTTTGAGGCCGTCCTCTGGCTAAAGCACCAGTTATATCTATCCATCCATTTATCAAGCCATCATCTGCTGCTTATGATAAGATCTTCCTTTTAAAATGTTTCTTGGAGTATTCTGAAAATAAAAAAGGAAATATCTACACCAACACGGCAGGGTTTTGGCTCATTTTCCACAAAAAAAAATATGTTATCCTGTTATAGCAGCAGCCACTAAATAAAACAGGCAACACACTTTTAAATGTGAGAGATTTTGTGGTGGCAACATAGGCGAGGGCTTTTTGTTCACAGAATATTCGAATATTAAAACCACAAGTCGACAATATTGAATTCTGTTTTGCAAAGTGGGCCAAAGTAGTGAACTGACTGACTGGCTGAGCAACGTTGCCGTCGCTACAAAATGAATGGGCTTCATTTGCACAAGTCAATGACAATCATGTGTTGCTGTTTCCAGCTTTATATGGATGAATACATTCTGTCTTCCGGGCTTTAGTATTTGCAGCATATTTCGTGTGCATATGGCTGGCTCACATTAAAAATGTAATAAAGTGTTTACTAAGATCGCAGAGCGATTTAGCAGTGTGGCAGCACCGTGATTCTTTGGAGCAGTAAAACAAAGGTGTGATTCAAGAGCCCGGGGCCTAGCGGTGCTAACAGTCTGGCAACGCCCCCTGCCTGTATGGCCACACGTTTCATGTCTGGTGACCTGGATAAATCAGCTCAGGCCAGCCTCAGGCAGCTGTGAAATGTGTAGGTGTGTTTAGAAAGATGTTCAAACTGTGTGGTTACTTACAGCACTGATGTGAACAGTGCTCAGACATCTAAATAACATCACTTTCAAGTGGCTGTGCACTGAGTGAATGTCTTTGCCATTGGCCACCTGTTGTATAGTAAATAACTCATGAAATTGTATTCCACCAGTAGGAAATTGCAACAAATTACAAACCCCACCTTGAGAATGCATGTCGCTACTTATTCAAACAATGAAACACGTATTCAAGACGGCTCACTCAATATGTTCCAGGCCACAACACGCGGAATATCAAGCATCTTGATGAGCATCTTTTATCTGCTTTGAAACTAATGTGATTCCATCTCAAACAATGCTTTCAAATCACATGTTTCAAAACCATGCTGGGAAAAAAAAAAATCACAAAAGAAGGAGACAGAAGAAGAAAAACACCACGTCTGGTGGTTGGGGAACCCTATATTTTGGATTTTCTAACAAGAAATTGATTTGGTCAAACGGTTCAAAATAGTAGAGATTTTCTGCCAATAATAGCATGCAGCTGAAATACTGTTTTATTCTGATTCCGAATGGAGCCTTAACAATAACCGCTCTGAAATTGGTTGCATGGAGGGTACTGGCAAAGCAGAGTGTAAGCGAAGAAGTGATTGAGGGACAGAGGAGCGGAGATTGACGGCTGGACATTAACAGAGAATGGAAAAATAGTGAAGTGATTGCTGAGCTGTGACAGGTGGATACTAATACAGAAATGGTGTGAAGGCAGCAGGCTGTGGAGGTTCTGCACTTTGAGTATCTGAAGCAGACAGGCAGACATATCAGTCAGTCTGTACCCCGAGGGGCGGGGCAGGACTGCATCCGTTCTCCGGATCCCATCTTTCAGTCAGTGTTAGGGCGGAGCCCGGGTCAACATGTCCGTCTATTTGTGGACAGGCACATCTGTCACATACACACGCATACAAAAATAACCACAACCAGAGAGCTACGCGGCGATATGAAATATGTCACAGGTGACAGACAGTGATCTGTTTTTTTGGACAAAATAATGTATGTGTTTGGTTTCATTTCAACATTAACGTTCTCATTCCGACCAAAACCTGTGTCCAGTCTCACACAAATCCATCAACGGATCATTAAACACATCATCGCTTATATTAACCAGCCACAGCTGTGATTTTTCATATAATCAGTGGCGCATGGTAATGCCTCCAGCCTTGAGGACAGGGAAGCCACACACTCGCTCGCACACACAAGCTGTAAAGGACAACTCGGCTCAGGTAGTGCGAAGCGATCTTGGCAGCCAGCCTCGGCACATTCGCAGCCTTTTACTATCAAGACAGTGAGACGGAGCGCTGACTCTCACAGCGCGCTGGCAAGCTACGGTGTCCTTGGGTAAAGCAAACTGCAGACAGAAAGAGATGCTATTCCAGTCCTAGATGATAAGGCATCACCGGCTGGTTCATGGGCTCCGTTAATTTAAAGTTGGCAAAATGACAACTCCAAGTGTCACTCGGGAGAAAGGCCGATGGAGAAAGCAAAAGAAGTGAAAAAAAAGAAGAAAAAAAAAAGCGAGGGCCAGAATGAGCAAGGATCAACAAACGCAGGATCGAAAAGTCAGATGTAGCAACAGATGCTGAATATTTTGCTCATTTATTCAGGGCCTGCTGTGTTAATGGCTATGTAAATGTGCTGGACTCACAGAGTGGTAGAAACTAGCATTGGCAGCCCTCAACAATGCAGCCTAATTAGAGATAAGCCTGAACAACAAGCCTATAGCATGGTCTCGTAAATTACAGCTCGCACAACGCCCGGTCCACTCCCGGTCTCTTTTTATACAACCATTCCTCGTTTTGTACCTCTTTATACCATGCGCTGTGGGCTCTCCTCCTTTTCTTTTCACATCCATTTTCTTGCTTATTCCTTTTATTTATTTTTTCTCTTGTCCCACTCTGTGATCATGCCATCCCTCACTCCTCTCTCCTCTCTCCTCTCTCCTCTCTCCTCTCTCCCCTCTCCTCTCTCCTCTCTCCTCTCTCCTCTCTCCTCTCTCTCCTCTCTCCTCTCTCCTCTCTCCTCTCTCCTCTCTCCCCTCTCCTCTCTCCTCTCTCTCCTCTCTCCTCTCTCCTCTCTCCTCTCTCCCCTCTCCTCTCTCCTCTCTCTCCTCTCTCCTCTCTCCTCTCTCCTCTCTCCTCTCTCCTCTCTCCTCTCTCCTCTCTCCCCTCTCCTCTCTCTCCTCTCTCCTCTCTCCTCTCTCCTCTCTCCTCTCTCCTCTCTCCCCTCTCCTCTCTCTCCTCTCTCCTCTCTCCTCTCTCCTCTCTCCCCTCTCTCCTCTCTCCTCTCCCCTCTTTATTCCTTGCCCTGGCCTATGGTTGTAAAGAGGGCTGTGCAGATTGAACAGTAAATTAAATTAATGTAGGCCATTTCTCAATAATTTTTCATCCCTCTAAAATGATTAAGGCTGACGTAAGAAGTTCATTAAAACAGAAAACATTAGGCTCATTAAAAAGCCATTAAAACTATCGCGGAGAGGTGATTTATGCCGGTGTACGACTGGGGGAGGAAATGATTGGACGGGGGGAGGCGAGTCCGAATGGGAGGAAGTGGGAGGACGAGGAGGTTGATGGCGGGGAGTCCGCTTTTAAAAAAAAGAAGCCACAAATACTAAACTCCTAGGAATTAGAGAGGAATGAAAGGCAACAAGGAAACAGTGGGTGGCAAACATTAGGTTTTTTTTTTAACTGCAAGGACGCTTCCCTTCCATTGCACCTGAGCCGCAGCTCTAACTGTTAAAGAAAATAGGTCCCTCCGTCTTTCTAATGTCTTCACACTAAGTCAGCAGAGCCTCACAACAGACATCATTAACTGTTCTTAACTCTGCCCATTAGGCTCTGGCATTTACCAAACTAAATGTCATTGTTCCTAATCATCATCTGTAAAGCAAGTCACAATATTTATGCACAAGATTGCATGCACGTGCAGACGCACTCATGCATACTAATCCCTGTCGAAGTAACACAACTCTTCCACTGGTCTTGTTCTATATATTCCATCCTTTGTGAGTTACATCTGTTCAGAATACAAGATAGCATCTCAAAGCGCATTCTCTCCGTTTGACAAGGCAGGGGGAGAGCTTTCAGCACTGTTGCAGGTACAAAGTGGCGGAGAGATCGGGTGGAGATGGAGAGGCGGAGGGGAATATTTTGAAGAAGGTCTTTGAAGCAGCAGGCAGCGGTTCTGTGTCGGATAGATTAGGCTGTGCGCTAACGTAGCAGCCGGTGACTCAGACAACTGTGAGCCGGGTTGCTGGAGCTCAGCTCACCTGGAGAGGCTCATCAGATTGGATGGTTAGATTCTGCTCACTCCTCGTCTAGCTGGAGGCAAGGTTCCACTGATATGTCTGCTTCTATCAAACAGACAAGCTGTCTGTGATACTAATGCATCGCCGCATATTTAACGTGGCAAACAGAGCCAGGCCCAGTTGTATTTCTCCTAATAACATGTTTTTGACCGAGGCTTTGCTTAAACACGTTTGTGTCCGGCTCCACAAGAAAAGAATATAATTTTTTATGTTAGTTTCTTCCCATTGCTCTTAAGTCAACGTTCGGTTTTTTTTCTCCTCCATGTTTTTCTTTCTGCTTTATCTCCTCATTTTACAGCAAAATAGTATGGAACTAGCTGAACTTATCAAGAGAGAAATTCCTTGCACATTATTCATTCTGATTCTCTAAAGCATGGTCTGTCAGTTTGCAATTTATTCAAATATTCACTGTTCTCTTTGAATGTGGAAATGCATACACATTGTTATCGCCGGACACATAACGCATGCAGAGTAGGCTTGAAGGGCTGCTACGCTGCAGCTCTTTTGCTCCCTCTAGGTATATGCTCAGCTTAGCTGCATTTACTCTCCTTTGAAGACAGAAAAAAACAACTTTACATACAAATGTGCAAGTGTGTGCGGACAAACACACAGCGCCAAACAAGCCGCCGCTTTCATGCAGATGTTTCTGTGTTTAAAGAGAATATTCCAGATCGCACCATACGCGTGGGGGCAGTTGATGCTCTGAACCCAAAAGCAAGATCGTTGCAGGCTTCCTAATTGTGTGTGAAGCTGCCAACTGTTTTTCCTTCTTTTTTTTTTTCATGGGTTTGTGTCTAACCGTCCAGCTGACAAAGACACACTTTGATATATTGGCAAACAGTTGTGCTATTTAGCATGTCTGCAGACATGGACAGAGTTTGTGTATGTGTATATGAGTTTGTATAAAGGGCTGATGATTGTGTGTTTGTGTGTTTGTGTGTGTGTGTGTGTGTGTGTGTGTGTGTGTGTGTGTGGCTGAACCAGTCCCACACACACACACACAAACACACAAACAGAGAATATCAAAGATGTTGTTGGCTGTTGGTCACATATCTAATTTGCAGCAGTTCAAAGTTATTTCACCGAGTAGCCATATAATAACTCCGTCTCGAAGGAAATACGTTTCTACATTACTGATTTGTAACAGCAAATGTATATTTGAAAACCAACATGATGCGTATATAGTCTTTAATCTCAAAACGCCAAAACACTAATAATCGCCTTGATCTGTAAAGTCACAAACTGTTGCTGTTGATATTGAACGTTTTCGATTTATCATCCTACAATATCTACACATAGCAACTATGTTTTTCTGTGTTTTTTCTTGAGGCACTCAAAAGGTAGGGGGTTAAGATTAAGGAAAGCCGGCTCTCTGGGTTCAACATTGAACAAGTCCACAGAGACTAGAAGCAGAAGGTATGACGTGTTTAATTTGACATTTAACCAAACCCACAATCTTTCCATAACCTTTAGGCAAAAGTTTGACATTTTAAGAAATACGCTTTTATGATTTCTTGGCGAGAGTTAGATGTGAGGATAGTTGTCCCTCACTTTTTTTGCACACCGTGTTTGAAGGTACAGCCAGCAGTCAGCTAATGTACTTAAGCATCCATGGGCCTACTGGAAATGGGGGAAACATATCTTGCTCATTTATCAATCTTCTCATATTGTCATCATTTTGGTTTTATTTTAGTTTGTTTCATGATTTATTTTGAAGTTCCCTGGCTCTTGGGACACGTGAAAAACTGTATTTCTTGAATTGTTGCTTAAACTATACCTCAAGAAAGACTCTGATGCAAACCTTGGTTTACTGTGGCAAGGTTCTGTGATGTGTACTCTCTCCATCGACCTCAACCATCTCTGTACTAATTCTGTTTGGTAGGAAGATGTAACACTTGGTTTTCTGAGAAGATTCTGGCTGAAATTACGCTTCCTTTAAAACACAACTGGCAAACTGAATTAGTTGTATATAAAGATAACTTCAGGGAGACAGGGTTGCATTTATAATGGTATTTTTTTTCATTTGATGTCTTTCCCTCCTTGATGTCTTCAGTTTGTTTTGAAACTTTACCTCCGACTTTTACTTGTTTTTGCTTTTTTTTTTACAATTTCCCCCCGTTTCCCCTGTCGCTCTCTGTCTCTGCTTTTATTGCATAATTTGTTCACAAAATCCTCTGTTCTGTTCAGCTCCAAAGGATCCTGTTGATACATGAATTATGGAATTGGACAATGTTCAACATTGTTTCATGCTCCTCTTTACATTGTGTTGCTATGCATTTATTGCTATGAACTGAAAATCAGAATAAAACATGACAAGGACGGACACTGATCTCTAGTTGCAAAGTCTGATGCAATGTTTGCTACAGCTGTTCTGTGCGCTACTGTTTGATTCTGCTTTATACCCACTGCTCCCCTATAGAGCTGTGTATAATAATGCATAAGCAAACACACTGTCACGCTCAAATATGTCTGTTACTCTTTGCGTTTATACCACAGAGATGCACTGGATCTCTATGGGGGAACACATTAGCACTGCTGTGTGGTTTCTTGTCGCTGTGCAAACATAGTTTAGAGCTTTGTTGAGCCCCACAGAGTAAAGCCACTCTTGGCTGCATATTTATGGCAACTGTATACATTTGGGACTTTTTTATGCAGTTTAATTACCACTGATTCTGGGTGCAGCTTGTGGTGTTGTGTGCATGTGTGGGTGCCACTTTCTGTGGTGGCGTGGTGATCAGTTGGAAACACACATTTGCCCAAACTCTAAATTATGCTTCACTTGACTACACACACACACACACACACACACACACACACACACACACACACACACACACACACACACACACACACACTCACACACGTGCCACACAGGCTCACCATCTCAGTATGTCCAGTGGACTCCCTGAACCCCGATGAGTGACATGCACGATCAGCTATAGCTTTTTAATGAATTAGTCATAACTGCCATCATCAATCAATCTATCTATCAATCTATCAGTCACTCCAGCAGGGCTGCCATGGGGTCATGCATTATGCATAATCTGTTAGTCTGAAAAGGAGACAAACTGCTCATTTCACATGCATACGTTTGTGTAGGGTCCTCTAGCACCTTTTGTATGCTCATGAAGCGTTAGGGTTCGGAGATGCTAACAGCGAGGCACCAGCTGCACCAGTGAGTTTGGCTCTGATGGAGGGACTAGCAGCTATCTTCCTGACTGCAGACCATCAGGTGATGTTCTCTCTGTTGCCCTGTCCAGACTGAGACCTGTCACTCTTGATTTGGTAACTATAAGTGTTGTGGGCTATATATATATATATATATATATATATATATATATATATATATATATATATATATATATATATATATATATATAGATACATTTGTGTCTTCCATGGAAAATTAAGCTTATTACTTGAATTGTTTGTATTAATGTCATTCATAATTTACTGAAGGAAACACTAATCTTAAGAAGTGTGTGTGTGTGTGTGTGTGTTCATCATGCTGTGGAGACCCAAACCTGAAGACTTGACTCATCTTTTCTCCTCATTAGAGAGACAAATCTGATTTTCTCAATTTTCTTTTGGCACCGATGACCAAATTAAACTATTGCTCTAGCTACGAACTATTGCCTGTGTACTACACATGTATGAATTACATTGTTTTATTAAAAAGGTTACAAGAGACAGACCAACCCATTAGTTTGAATCTTTTCATGGTATTTGTTGAACATTAGAAACAGCAGAATAACTTTCAAGTTTAGTCTCAGTTTCAGGTCTTTTGAAGTGGGATTGTATGAGGTACTTATTCATAGTCAGTGTGAAACAAACACAGGACTTTAAACCAGGAGACCAGTGTGAGGGAACATTGTTCTTGTCCCAAAGTCACTTGATTTCAGTACTTATGTAATGTTGTCTACATTTGACTTAGTTTACATATTTATTTCATACCCAACCATGATCATTTTTTCCGAAACATAACAACGTGGTTGTTGACAGTGCTCACCTTACGTTTACTGCTCCCATAATGCAACGACATTTGAGGGTCCTGACCAAGCGTCAGTATGTGACGAGTTGGGTTGAGAATGTTTGGTGTGATCCCTTCGGCTTCTCCGTACTGGGGGGATGCCGACCGCCATCTACTGTAGGTCATACACTGACTATGGATAAGTCAGACTTATATAACCCAACTTCAAAACACCCAAACTATCCCAACAATTATAGTTAGAATAATCACAAGGTTTAGTGTTTAGTGTAAACTTTCAGGGAATTAAGTCAACGCGCTGTCCTCACAAGTATAGCAGTAAAGGTGTGTGTGTGTGTGTGTGTGTGTGAGTCATACATGTGGAGGGTAACTGCTCCAGCATTTCATCTTAACAGAGCTACAAACTCAAAAATCACACATCAAACCACTAAAACACTAAAAATGTAATGCTGTTATTTCTCTAGTCTGTTCCAAAAGAGTTATTCCAATGTCACTTGAATAACTCTTCATAAATAAATGTTGTACATATTTAAAGCAGTCTTGCACTTATTATGTTCTTTGTTCTTTCTGTCTGAACTCTTCGGCATCACAAGGAGCTTGTTACAAACTCTGAGGTCAAACAGCGAGATGAAATATGCAATGTGTATCCTCAGCAAAAAAATGCTTTGACTTGCACACTTCACACCTCTGCTTTCCATCCTGCTTTTGGTGGATTCATAATTAATGATCTATGAATGAATAATGCATTTTCATTTCACCCTCTCCAGTAATACAAGGATTTGTGGCGTGTGACCATGTCCACTCAACTTAACACAACTGCCTCCCGACAATGGATCCTGTCCTCTGTCCTCTCCTCTTGTCTCCTTCCCCTCCTCTCCTGTCCTGTCGAGTCCTTGCTCCTCTTTCCTGCATGGATTTTCACGAATTCGAGCAATAGATTTTCCATACACCTGCATCCCTCCATTCACTGCAGCATCTTTTTTTTTCCCTCACTGATCATCCACTCGCTCGTATCATCTCCTTCCCAAAAGAGAGACGATCCATTAATCAGCAAATAGTGCATTACCTTTGTAATTAACATTCAACTGAGTTTCACCCAGTAATATTTCATTAGTTTATATGCAAATAATTTTGAGCGATTGCCTCATTTGGTCTGTGAGTGCAATGATATATTGGTCCGATGAAGGAATGCGTGTGCGCCTGTGTGTGTAAGTGTGTGTGCACTCGTACTGTAGGTCAACACATTTTCACTCTCTCTCTCTGTCTCTGTGTCTCTGTAACACACATACACACACACACACACACACACACACACACACACACACACACACACACACAAACACACACACACACCTATACTCTCTCTATGTCAAAAAGACACAAATGCTCAAATGCATACAGACACCCACACGTGATAGATGGCTATAGTCATATATCCTTGTGCGGTTTCTTTTTTCAAGGCATTAAGCTCTTTACTCACATCGAACTAATTTTAAATTCACTGCACTCCATCAAACCCGAGTTGACTGTTAAAGCAGCTCGCCCAATTCCTCCTCGGTTAACCTGAAATATACAGTACCTGCAGATACTCGAGGGTTGCGCCTCAAACAGCTGCCTCTGCATCTGCATCTTTATGTAACCGATGCGTTAAGAAGCTTAAACAAATATAGGTTTTACTATTGAGTCTGCAAGCTCAGTCCCCAGTGTATATGTTAAACTCATTGCTTAGTCATGTCACTTAAAGGCCATTGAGGCTGGTTCATGAGTCAGTTTGTAATCAGTAATACATTTGTACTTATTGCATGTCTGCAAGCATTATAAGGGTGTTTATTCCTCCGTTGTGCTGTTTTTGGACCATCAGTGAAAAGTCACCACAGCAAAATACACAGTGCATATAGGCTCACACAGCCAAAAGAAGGTTGTTTATTTTTCATCATCGTATTAATATGTAGATTTAGCTGTATTTATGGATGTTGACTGTCAAATTTAAAATGTAGAAATGTTTAAGTTACTCTTAAAGAAGATTGTTATCCACTCTCAAATCTTTATGGTAAATCTAAAGCTACAGCCAGCAACCAGCTAGCTTAGCTTTGCATTAAGACTAGAATATGTCTCTGGCTCTCAAACTCCACCTCGCAGCACCTCTAACGCTCACTAATTAAGTTTTAACTTAGTCATCTCAAAGAAGTTGTGTGTTTAGTTGCCTTTGGAGCAAAGCTATCTACAAGAGACAAGTGCATTCACGTAACCATACGGGCTTTAAAAAGTAAAATGATTACCCGAGCTATTTTGTTGTGAACATCCATCACTGTGTACAGACCAAGAAGAGCAATCATTCTCAGGAGCACTCGCTGAGGCTAAACTATTGCCTTGTTTGTAACCTCATCTGAATCAGATCATCTGGATATCTGCTTTTTTTTTTTGTCAGAGTGCTATTATATCTCAGCAATAACTAGACCTTTGTGAGTACAATGATATAACAGAAACGATACCAAGGATGTGATCAACCAGAGTAGAGAATCTGATATTTCTACCAGCAGCGACTTGGACAAAGATTGAAACATAATTCCAGTATATCTAGTATTATGATTAGAATAAATGTATATCCTTGTCTCCAGACAGAGTACATAATATATATAATTACCATCCAGATTCAAGGCCTGTGCCCATCTGTATAACCCCTAAATGATGAAGGGCCACATGTCAAACTGCACCTCTTCCAGGAGGTGGTCCGGTTTGACATGTGGTTTCTTTTCTTTCTCATTTCTCCTCTTTTCATACACAAAAAGCTAATAAATCCAATAGGGGGAGATGCAGAGTGTGCGTATGTGTGCGTCTTTATGTACTCATTTATAATGCATCCTGTCAAAGAAATGGAATGATATTGGATGTGATGCGCGTCAGCAAATGGTCGTCACGACAACTCAAGAAAAGACTTAACAGGAGGAGACAGACACCTGTGCGCGTATGTGCGTGCATATACATTTGGCTGTGCCGTTAAGTGACTTAATGTGTGTGGTTGCATAACTTTTTTGCTTTGTCAGACACTTTAAAGAAGGTCCTCAGTTTTGTAATTATATAGGATCAGGCGAGGTGAGGACAAATAGCTGGAATTGAAATCACCTTTAGCAAAATGTTACAGAATTCTGCAAAATTGCTTCAATTTTATGTCTAGCCCGAAAATAAATTGCCTGCCTTGATAGATTTGAAAGGCTGGTATGTTAAGGCAAGAATAATACAGCTATTTGATGTTACAGTTTTGCATTCCACTGAAGTGTATTCATAGTTACTCTTAGTGTGGGGTTGTACTTTTTAACAAAGTGAGAAGTAATAAATGAAATCTGCATGCTGCTAAACAACAACCAAATGAAAAGTAAAGAAGAAATGAAAAATGCACTTTTAACCTTTTTAGATCAAATACCCGGTCAAATTGGGCACCTATTTCATATTAAATGCAATAAAAAATAAAAAAAATTAATTTCATCCTGTAATACAAAATATGACATATGACACAAGCTAGTACCAACCAATTTCAGTCAATAATATCATGCCATCCATCAATCAATCTGCAACTTTAAGCAACAAGGGAGACGAGTGTGCGGCCACCGTCCTCCGCAGCTCTGTATCGTGCTACATCCTAAGCCCGCCCACTTTATAGTGGTCCAGTCAAGTGTAAAGGATCTCATTTAAATCCTTCTTGTAACTGTACACCGCTCAGAAATTCTGTTTGACTGGGAAATACTCAAAGTACAGAAGCTAAAAAGGATTCAAGGATCATCTATTGTCATTAGGCAACAGTAAGCAACCTCCCGTTGCTGGCATCGCCTAAAGTCTTTATTCGATCGGAGGTCCGGAGGCCAGGAGTAGGCTGGGTCGTGGAGTAGCCTTAGGTCCAGCTTAGCTTCCATCTCGGCTCTCCTTCCCGGTACAGTTTGTTGATGTCCGGCAGGTCCAAACACTGCACTTAATGGACCGCTGCACTTCATTTAATCCCCACGCTTCCTTTTCCGATGTTTATGAATGCATTCTGTCATATGCCACACGCGCTCCAGTAATGAACTCAACAAATAACAACAAATTAAGACAAACAAAAGAGACAGCCGCGCTTACAGCTGGTAACAGTAAGCGTGGTCTAATACGACAGCGAGCACTCCTTTAGCAGCGACTATGCCACTCAGAAATACAACAGATGAGGAACAGGTGTTTCTGTTGACGCTGCAGCCGAACAAACTGTATGGTGTTGAAGTCGGTTAATAATGGTTACAACTGAGGTCTTACTTCACGATGAACACATTGCATTGCATTAGCAGTAACTTAATGCAGCTCTGATATAGCGTAAAGACAGTCAACAATGAGAACATAAATATACACTGCATGGAAAGGTAATTACAGAATGTAAATGCATCAAATGCATCTTACTGAAACAAATGCAGACCACACCCAATATCAAAAGCAGGGTTTGATTTCACGATTTAAAAAAGAAATATTGTATTTATTTATTTATTTTTTATTTATTTATTCCAATTTTTTGTTTGAGCACCAGTTTTCCGCCCCATATAAACCCTTCTTGAAATCAGTGTGTACAATGTGTGTGCCTCTACAGTATGTCAGCATCTGTTTGTGCGACACTCAGGCAATACCATTACATGACAACTGCCAATGTGTCCACTCGGGGTGATTCATCGGCCCTGAGTCTGGGGGCTTGCTCGGGAAAGAAGGCTCTCCATCAAGCTGGAAGTGAGCAGACGCTGGCCTGAAGCTGACAGATTTCCAATATGCAAACTTTCTGTGTTTATTTATTTGCTTCTTAATGACCTCAGGTTCAAGCTAAGGGAGCAGTTTTTTTTCCTTCTGTGAAACCCCCCCCCCGCCCCCCCCAACAACAACAACGCAGTAATTTTTTTCCGGCTGATCATTTTTCACTGGCACATCAAAGTCAAGGACTGAAATAACTTTGACTGGAAAGTTTGCTCTGCTCTTGAGATGGATGCCTTTGAAAGTTTACCCTTTAATACCAATAAGTGCTTATGTCATTCCTGCCCCCGTGTCGTACACACACACACACACACACACACACACACGCACGCACGCACACACACACACACACACACACACACACACACACACACACACACACACACACACACACATTTCCGTTACATCTGCCCACACACCTTCTCTTCTCCCTCCCTCCCTGCTTTAATCAGGGTAATGCCAACCCATCACAGCACTATAGGCTATGTTAGACAACAAGACGGGGTAATGAGATTACACACAGACTACAGCACCGCACACGGCGAAGCTAGCAGAGGTGGAAGGGGCCAACCTCCGCCACGATGGCTTTTTTGGAAGGGCATTCAAGCGAGTAGGCTGAGTGGAAAACATCACGCGTCTCCTTGAAAGCGGCTGCTATAGTTACCTGTGGCCCTTTCTTGACTCGTCACAATCGGAGAGAGAGGGTCGGGTCGGCTGCTACTTTAATGTGTTTTGAAAACTCATCGAGTGACTCTCTCAGTCTCTCTATGCATCACACTCTTCGGCTCATTTCTGCATGTTAATGAACTCAGCAATAATCCCCATTGGTTCTTGTTTGGCAGGGGAAGGCTCAGGACAGACAGCTCGCCGCCTCTCTTGTGTTTGTCTTTCAGTATGGGCGCGCATGTGTGCTGGTCTTTTATGTCGGCGCACTTGCGTTGTGTCTGTGCGGTGAGCGAGAATTGGGTGAGTCTGCTTTCTTGTTTAAGTCCTGAACAAGACTAATTAAACCTCTCTGTTTGCTCTGCCAAAGATCACTGTCTCCGTGTCTTATTGGCCGGGAAGGTTGCCACCGTCAGATCACTAGAATAATCATAGTGCAGCTGTTAACCAGAATCTGCCTTTTCATCATCCATCAGCACCTGGACTGTGTTTGAGCTGACTGTGCGCTCCCCCTCGGGTTAATGTGCATGCCTGTGCCTGGACCTATATGTTTGTGTACCACATGATCCGGGGGAGCGTGTATGCGTGTCTGTGTGTAAGTGTGTGTGTGTGTGAGGTTGTTGATGTGTTTGAATGTATTGCACCAAGCAGGGGATACTAATCTCGTGGGGGTCAGACTATAGCAGGATTAGAGGGGGCGAGGGTAAACAGGTGCAGTAGCACTTATTCTGCATGCTGATATGTGTATATATATATATATATATATATATATATATATATATATATATATATATATATATATATATATGTGTGTGTGTTTGTGTGTGTGTGTGTGTATCAGCTCCTCCTCGGGTCCCAGAGGACAGAATGAAACTTCAAAGGCCTCCAGATTATCTCTCATTAATGCAAATCAGAGAGTTTGAAATGAAGTGAAATATACGAAGGCAGCGACAGACATTGTTGTGCATTCGATAGCTCGGTCTTTTAGCAAATATGGGTTCTCTCTTCCACTCCCCCCTCCCTTTTCTTTTCCCTCTCTCTCTTTTCACTCTTCACTCCCCTGGAAGTTTTTTTTAATGCGCCCCTTTTTCTACTACTCATTATGCACTCACACCTAATGTCAACATCACGGATGAGCCGGCTCGCCTGGAGATTGAGCAATCTGCATCCGAGTGTCACAGATGACCACGGTGGCTCCCCGCAGGTGATCCGTCACCGCGTTAACCGGACGACGGGGAGCAACTAGTAATGCAACAATTGATCGATGTGCAAACTGTAATTAAAAGCGTTGCTCTAATAAGTACCACGGGAGCAATAGCCATTCCGCATGCGTGGTCAAAGCGCGGGGAGAGGAAGGGAAGACGGAGGGATGATGGAGGAGGAGGAGTGGGGGGATAGAGTGAGGGATAAGAGGGATGGAGATGGATATGGGAGGTATTAAAGATGAGTGGAGTTAGAAGGAGGGAGCAAGAGATGCTGGAGGGCTGGAATGAGTAGGCCTGGGTGAGAAGATCAAAGCTCAAGTGATACGATGGACAGATTGAAAAGAATGGGGTCGGGGCAAGGTAGAGGAAGGTGCTGTTGGCTGAATATCTAACAAGCAGAGAGAAAAAAAGCAGGAGGGAGAGGAGACCAGGGAGGAGGTTGGTTGACATAAATTGGCTGCAAAAGGGGAAATATCATCTTTGAATTATGAAACATGTTAGAGGCCTGTGTCGAAGCCAGATGTGTGCTCCCGACCATTGCAAATTCAGCACTGTTTACCATCCGGCGAGGACACAAAGATGGAGTGATGGACGGAGTGACGGAGACTTAAAAGGGAGCCTTTTGTCTCATTATCTCTTGCCACATCTTAATGGGCTGCACCCTCTTACAGTTCCTAATTAAACCCCCACCCGTAAGTCCCGGCAACAATGACTCACGAATGCATACGCCCCAACATGTGTGGGTTGGAGTGAACACAGACGCACACACAAAGTCCCAAACCTTGGGTTGGGATATTCTTTTAAATCCCTGCGTAAACAATTAGGCAAGTTATAGAGTGTTTAATGAGATAAAAGCAGATAAAACGCTGTCTTTTGTTTGTCTGTCCGCCGGGACCCCCGAGCCAGGAGTTAGTTTGTGTTATCAGGATGTCTCCCCCTGAGACGGCTGCACGGCTGGAGAGCTCCAGGCATTAGCGCACACCGCCCCTTCTCGGGGTGAGCGGGTCTGCACGAGTGGGCGTGTGTCTCAACTCCAGTACGACGCTCCAGGTGCGAACACATCAAGTTTATTCAATTTGTCTTATTGGCTGTGATTCTCCCGCCCCCCTTTCTCCCCGGCCCTGAATACATGTAAGGCATCTTCTCTGAACCTTGCACACCTCCCGGAAACACCACAGCAGAGGCACGTTGGCCCAGGAGGCGGCAAATTAAACAAGGTTGTGGAGGAGAAATTCCTCCCTCTCCCTTTTCATTTGAATGTGTGATTGCTTGCTGTCTGCCGCTCCACATTGGGAAGCACGACATGAGAAGAGCGTTAGTGTTTATTGAGACTCATGCGGTGTTAAGCGGCCAGGATACAGTGAAATCTCATTTTCATTCAAACCAGCCGGAGTTCATTCAAAACAATGCGCCGGGAGCTCTGCTACAACAGCCTCGGAGATCTAGAAGATCCTATCTGCCCTCAACACATGTCTGCAAATATTTTGCCCCGTGAATGATTCATGCGTTTTCTTTTGCGTCTGACGGTGGAATTCATATCCTTTTTTATTTGTCCCCCCCCCCACACACACACACACACACTTTGAATGCATTGTGTCTTTTTATATAAGACTGCAATTACCAGTGTGCAGACTAGCCAGCGAGGAAACAGCAGAAATGTCACCACACTCGACAGGCTAAACGATGACAGGCATTCTCCCTGTCAAATAAACAGACTAACAGGCATCAGAGTTTAACGTACACATCACCGTCCTCATTAGGGGAGGGTTGATGCCGATGTTCGGCTCAGCAAAATGGCCGGGCATCAAAAAAAAAACCTCGTCATAAAGGAAGTGGGGAAAATGTAGCAGCGCACCAGATCGTGAACTCTCATCAATAGGCATCCGACGCCATTCCCTCCATCAAAGAGTGCGTACACGTGAGGGTCATACCCCATGTGTCTTCCCCATCCTCACGGGAGATGAAATAACATACATTCTTTCGATTTCTTCACATCCTCTCCACAAAGTCACTTTGTGAGTCGCACTCACTCGATACTTTTAATGTTACGAGCCACTGCCCTTTATGCTTCAAATAATAGCTTTGGCTGCAAACAGTTCCTGGAGTTTTAATTTTCGGCACAAAAGCGGTACTCCTTTGTCAGTTTCACATCATTTTTTTTTCTTCTCCATGTCCTGTCCCTGAGGCGCAGCCTGTCTTTTTCCCTCCCTCCTGTCTCTCCTTTCCCCTCTTTTCTCCCCCTATACTAATTTGTGTCTCGGCTAATGACACATTCAACTTCGGTCACCTTCAACACGCTGCCTCTCAAAGCAGTTCTTGACAAATGCTCTTGCTTTCCAGAGGCCGCCGGTGTCAAACCATCAGAGGGGAGAGTGGCAGTGTAAATACCAACAACGGATGCTTCCTTCAGGATAATCACCACTGCTGTTGGCCTGCCCCTGGCACTCAGTGCCCCGCTCCGCTTCTTTCTTTGGTTTGCAGCAAGGGCGGTAAGGGTTGTCTTATCTGTGTGGGTGCAAGCCTGCATCTATGTGTGATTAATCCATACTGAGCAGAAGGTAGAGTGCAATCAGCGCTCCATTTGTGAATAGTAGAGGGCTCTGTGACCATGAAGGGGAAATGGGAAATGGGAGATGGCGTGTCCAGTGTTTTGGCGGGGTAATGGAGCCTAAGAAGTCATTTAGGACCAGCTCTGCCCTGTCACATGCCTGTCACACCACTGGCTCTGCAGTGTCAGATCCGATGTGCGTCTGGTTGAGCGCCGCGCGGTACGCTGGCATCTCCCATAGTCCCGCGTCAGTCAAAGACAACGCACCATCACAATCGGCGAATACGCACGCACGCACACACAAACACAGACACACACACAAACACAGACACACACACACACACACACACACACACACACACACACACACACACACACACACACACACACACACACAGATAGACAGACACACGGGCGCACACTTACTCTGCATGATGGAAAAGGCAACTCAGCTGCAGCGGCCCCGTCCAGCCATCAAATCTGTCGCCGCCAGATAAACATCCTCTCGACACCGTGACATTTTCCCCAACCCGGGCTGAGTGCGAAGGCTGCAAACGTGCGCGGCTGTGTGCACGTGTGTTTATGTGTGCACGTCTTGCCTGACGGTTTTATTTATGCATGCAGAAATAACAGGCCTTTTATATAAAGAGCGAAATTCATGTATGACCCTGCTGTACTGGTAATAAATCACTCCTCGGGAAGGATGAGCGTTTTTCTTTTGTTTTTTTTCAGCTCCCCACCCTAAAATGTTAGTATTAGCATTTTGTTGTGTTGTGTCCAGATAAATTATTGTAAGCTTTATGCAAATGACATTAGATGATGCCAAGTGTTTCTGACACGGTCACGAGAGTCATGTCAAACTCTCCTGTTGTTTGATCAATGGGAAAAGAGCAGCGAGTTGACTTCACTCGACTTGACGTGTACTTTTAACTCCCCGTCGAGTTGAATTTAATCATTTGATATTTGTCTCCTTTCATGTATATGAATGGCTTTATTTGTCTTGCTGACGCACTTTGGGCCGAGCATTACTCAGTCTAATGGCTCTGACAGCAAACTGTTTTTCTCTCCTGTCTTCGAAAATGGGAAAAGTTATCATCCCCATCAGTGTCCGCGGTATACATGTTAAGGGACCGCACGGTGGCCTTTTCTTTCATTTGAGTGGAAACAAAATAATTTTCACGTGAGATTTGTAAGCCAATTTATTGCCCCTTATCTTTCATGTTGTTACCCAGAGCCCAATGCAATCAATCCAGAATCAGAGAATTGCAGCGCAGCAGTGTGTCTCTCCGTCAGACTACCTTCACTTTCACTCTCCAAAGTCTTCCTCTTCCCCCCCCCCCCCCCCTTCCTCTTCCACACCCTGTGCGAGGTTGAATTAATGTTTGACTGTGGGAGACTTGTAGATGGCAAATGTTCACATTCATTATGCATGACTTCCATGTTGCTGTTAATTTCTCGGAGCCAGCCAAGTCGAGGAAATGATTTTGTACATTATGTTTGTTTAATGAAATTGTCACACTAATGGAAGTGAGACTGAATACGATGGAGATGACTGTTCTGTTTGTCGTTTTTATGACCTCTTTTTAAAAAAATGTTTTTATCGCAACCGGTTTTCCCATCAACACCCTCTCCCGGTATTTATGGCCGATGCAATACTCGAGGAGTTGTGAGAGACAGTTGTGAGAATTCTGTTGGATCCCGTAAAATCACTCATGTGCTCACAGTTGGTGGTGCCCACGTTCTCATGCGTTCATCGCCTTTTGAGTGTCTACGCTTGTACGCGCGTGTTTGGAAGTGTGCGTTTGTGTTCACATACTCACGTTTACTCAGGGTCTGCATTCATTTTTGAGAGCAGAGGATTGCTATGTGCTGGCTTGTGAATAATTCAGCTGTCTCTGAGCCTTCTCTGGCCGTAGATCTCTCTAAGCAAACATGCTTTATCTCCCACCTCACTGCACCTGAAACCAGATGCTTTAAATCTACGATCCTAATCACAACCTCGCGTTTCCTCACCTGGAAATCAGGCTTTTACGGGCTCTTACATCAACTGATAAACACTAACTTGTTGATTAGCCGCCGTTTGTGCCTCTCATTTATCCCCATTACATTCGAGTCACAGAGCCCAATATCAGGTTTTAAAGAAGAGGATTAATAACAGACAATCTTCGGCGAATCAAGAAAGTTGTTAAACGACACTTATTGCTGTTATGAAGGTATTTCCAGACTCCTCACACCAGCTGGATAACACATCTTTAGTGCACTACATGCTAAGAAACATATATGACTGTGTTTCTTATAAAGGTAAAGGTGAGAAATGACAATCTATTTAAAAATGACAACACATAAAAGCTTTATTATATATAAAATAAAGCTATGTTACTATGCATGTTATTATATATATAGAATAACATGCATAATAACATGCATAGTGCCATCAATATGCAAAGTAATGTCAATATAGATTATATATATATATATATATATATATATATATATATATATATATATATATATATATATATATATATAACATGAATAGTAACATCAATGTAGATAAATATGCAAAATAGTGCCGTGCAAGTTACAAGAAAAGATGTAATCAGTTACTCCTGGTTATTGGTAGCAAACTATGACATATAAATAAACTCCGGCCTCACAGTTGTTTTCCTCCGCCAACCATCATATTGCAGTTTACATCCATGTTTGTCCAAAATGTCATCACTTCAGTATTTAATCCCATTAGATATTTGTGTGAAATATATTTCTTCATTAGCTGGCAGAGGAAACCTTTTTTTCTTCATCCAGATGGTTAGAAGAGTCTTTGAGGCTTCTTGAAATACCTTCACAGCAGCGGTAAATGAGCTTCTGGGTTTTTCAAAGATCACTTCTGGAAGAACTTAAGTCTACAGTATGTGAATAGCATCTAACGGTAAAACATGCACGGCACAAACTGGGGCTACTTGTTGATCAGGTTCAATGAAGGACTTCCATCAAAACGAAATCACAGGATTAAAAATACTGCATGGGTCGGCCTATTTATTTTTTCAACATATGTCAACACGAAGAACCTGTAAATGCAAATTTCTGTGTGTTTTTCTTATTGTCAATGTCAACCAATGTTCCTGTATTGTATGGAGGGGGAGTGGGGGGGGGGGGATCCCTAAAATAACCATTATCCCTCATATGCCTCTTCCATTTAACTTTCACATATCGACGTTAATCCTATTGTACACAAAACCTTTTGTGCAAACACCTACGTGTATGCACATGTGAACGTGTGTGTGTGTGTGTGTGTGTGTGTGTACGTGTGTGTGTACGTGTGTGTTTATGTGTGTTTATTGCAGTGGTGCTGATGCTGCCTCTAACCCAAAATCCATCACTGAGTCCAGCCATGCGATTACAGCCTGCCATGGGAAACGCTGACTACTGCTGCTACTCTATTAGGCAAAGTGCTTGTGTGTGTGTGTGTGTGTGTGAGAGAGAGAGAGAGAGAGAGACAAAGAGAGAGAGAGAGAGAGAGAGAGAGAGAGAGAGAGAGAGGGAGAGGGGGGAGAGAACGGGTATTATCTCAGACCAGGTGCTAAGTGCTTTTTACTACCCTGTTTTCGGGCCAGGAGCATTTTCCCACATGACGCACCGCTCCCTCGCCACTCCGCGGCTGTGAATCAGTGCGTCCTAAAGAAGAGTGCGATTACCGTATGCTGCATTGCAACGGATAGATTTCTGTGTTTTCCTTCAACCCCGTCCTTTTGGTGTCACTTCCTTTAGCTTCGTGGATAAATACTTTGTACAAGTCTTTTCTCCCTGTGTTTATTTTTTAAAGCATCTGCTAGATATGTAGAAATGTCTGCATCCTATCTGTGTGTGCATATTGCATACCACGTGTGTGTGTGTGTGTTTGTGTGTCTGCGTGTGTCAGTGTAGGAGGCCAGGCGGGCTGTGAAATAAGGATTGATGTGTCCATTTGAAGACAGGTGTTTAGAGTGTGACTGAGGGCTGCGCCAGTGTCACTCCGCCTCGGTCTGCTGCCTCTGTCGGCGCGGCTCCGCCACTGGCTTTGATTACTTGTTGTTATTGGAGTGTGAAATCTGAATATGCTTTTTCATCACTCAAAGTTCGGCTTGTGTTGGTGCAAGGACGCGCGTGGGCAACAGCATGAGTGTTTGGTTTTATGATATGTAGCTGAATTTGTGTTCTTAGCTGCGGTGTTGCAGAGTTTTAACTCTTGGGCTCCGTTTTAATTAAAGATTATATTTAAATCAGATGACAATTTCCGCCCTTTGGTTGTTTGGTCCCGACTGAAATGATGTGATGCTAGGACATATGTAGTCCTCATTTGTGACCCCCCTGAATTTTCCTCTAGCAGTTCAATTCTTTTGTTAAATATATCAACAACTATGGGATGGATTGCGGTGACATTTTGTAGAGGTATTCATGGTCCCCAAATGATGAATCCAAATGACTTTAGTGATCCCGGGATTTTTGTATGCCCCACCACTAGCAGGCCAACGTTTTTACCTATCCTGTTAAAAGGATTGGCACAACCTTTTTACATTCATGCATGGTCCCTTGAGGATGTATCCTTATGGCGATAGTTATTTTTCCTATAGGGCCACCAGCAGGTCACTTTAGTGGTGATGTCTCAACTGTTTGACGAGACAAATTCTCTCAACTTTGGTGATCCCCTTTACTTTCCACCATAAGATGAATAATTAAATGATGCCAATACTTTGGTTGATAACCTTGTACCTGCAAAACAAATGGAATTGTCATCTGCTGAATGTTTACCATGTTTGAAATCTGAGTTAAGCCTGTTAGCACGCTAACATTGACTAATTATGAAGCGAACATATACATCAGCATGTTAGCATTGTCATCGCGAGCATGTTAGCTTGCTGATGTTAGCTTGCTGATGTTAGCATTTAGCTCAAAGCATCACTGTGCGTATGTTCAGCCTTATATAGCCGCTAGCTTGGTTTTATTTAAATCAAAGCACTTGCAGATATTTATCACCAAAGCTATGTCTTGCAATTGATTCTTTTTGTCTAAGTTAACTTTCGTTTCTACTTGTGTCAGATGCTATTTGCCATACCTCTCTGAAAGTATATCCATGGGCAAAGACTTCCTCTAAATGACCTCATGCTAAAAGCTGACAGCCAGACAGCTGAGCGTTTAAATAGCTGGAGTGTGTTATAAAAAGACAGCGAGCACCTGGTAAAAGTCTATTAATCTTCAGGTGCTCGGAGGAAACATTCGTTATCAGAGCTTGGGAATTAAACATGAGCATGAATTCTTCAGAGGCGCAATATAAAAGAGTTGGATAATTTTAGAAGGGATCACTCCACCTGTAATTTTAGCTCCCCTCAAAGGCCTCTCTCTGTCTCTGCCGTTTAGAACTAATCCCTTTTGGAATTTGAAAGCTGTGTTCTCCAATATGTATTCACAAAGTGGATTAAAGGGACTCAATAGTTCAGGTTTTGTTTTTCATGTGATTAAGTGAAACCTGTGAGAGTGATTAGATTTTCCAGCAAAGGGAAGAACGTGAAAGGTTTAACAAAGAAAAGAAAAAGGCATGTAAACACTTGCTATTATGCCAGCAGAATTTGCGGAAGCAGCGTTTTTTTGACTATGAAATGAGAAATATTTGGCATAGACCTAACCGACTGCAGCTGATCTTGAAACAGGTTGTAAAATAAATGCCTGTTAATGACATCAAATATGGCTGTGATTCAATCTTTGTGTCCAAGTGAATCCTGCTGGTGCGTGTTATATATTTTTTAATGCACATGAAGGCAGCAGGTGTGTTTGTGGGAGGAGTATTTCAAAGTGGTCTTTACAGCCTGTGATATAGCAGCACCGGGAGATTGATTATTCTGACCATGGCATTGACTGCTTTACACCGATTAGCCTTTGACCTTATAGGTGAGAGATCACATCAGCCGCTGGGAGGATGATAGGTGGGAAACAGGATGGTCCTAATTTACTGTCCCATTATAACAGGCCTGTCAGGGAGGACCAGAGGGAATGACAGAGGGAGGGACAAAATGAGAGAGAGAGAGAGCTAAACAGAGACCAACACAGGCAAAGCGATAGAAAAGAGGGATTAATCAACAAGGAAGGCCGATGACAGAGAGCGACTGTAAAACGTTGAGAAGCAGGAGCCAAAATTGCTCCCTAATTCTGATGTTTATTTTATCTCAGGTGGCAGGTGTGCCTGTCCACAACCTCGCCGAGCTTCTCTTGCCCATTCTCGCTGGCTGCGGGGCTCGCCTAGAGATAAGACTGTAATGAAGCCGGACGGAAATAACACAGACCATGGGACGCCTTTGGCTAGAAACTGTTACTTCCATCCCTCCTCCCTCGGCTACCCTTTGTCTCACAACATATATTTGCTCCTTCATCCCCGTCCTGCTGGCTCTGTTTGTTAAGGGACCGTCGAAAGGGAAATAAGTTGCACTGATTCCAACTGGAAACTCTCCGTTTGTCTTATCAAGCGGGAGGTGGGGTGGGGGGGTGGGGGGGAGCTGAATGTGGACTTCAAGTGCTAAATGATGCAGTCTGATATCAGTTAGCTTTATATCATCTCATGCTAATAGATGACATTCAGGATCACTCGATGTCTTCTTCTAACATGAACATAAGGATTTCATTAGCAGAGAGATAATTGGCTGCAGCCTAATAAGCAGAGGTGTCTTCTGGATCTGACTGTCTTTTGTTAGTGTCATCACACATGTTTGCTTCCTCGGTGTCTTTCATGTGACAAAGCTGCAGAGCATGTACTGCAGTGTTTAATGAGACAATTGCTGAGAATTTTAAAAAAGTGTTTGTGGTTTCCAAACCTTTTGGGTCATGACGCATACAATTGAAACAATGTCTATTTAGGGACCACTAATCACAGGGTATATGGTAATTCAACAAAAGGATGATGTTTCATGTAGGATGTTTTGGAAGTGAAAACATGTATGTTTCTGTTTTTTCATGTATTTTTCTTTAATCATCTCATCTTCTGAGAAGCACTGCCTTACAGTAATGTGACATGCTCAGAT
>NC_046975.1:7917493-8007493 GCF_009769545.1 Cyclopterus lumpus | reverse complement strand
ATTAAAGTGAAGTGGAAAGTGTAGTCCAGGAATATATATGAGATTTCTTCACAATAGGTTCCAAAATTCTCGTTATTTTGTACTCGGCTGCTTTGATTTTGAATTAATTCATTCTTTTGTTGTCTCTTGCAAGTCCACCAACTTTATGGAAGTAAAATATCATAATCCCTGGAACACCGTTTTATAATTTCTACATCTTAAAAGACAACATAACAACAAACCTCAGCCCTTTGACGTCACAGCAGTCCATATATTTCTATTTAGTTTGAGAGCATTCAACATAATCGTGCATTGGAATTGCTTTTAAAAAATCCTTTTTGCTCGCTCTCTGTCTCACTCACTGTCTCTCTTTGTCTCTCACTCCTCCCCTCTGATGCAGAAATCCATACTGTTGTAAATGAAGCTGTGCGGATCGATGCTGCAGGCAGGGTAATGCCAGAGCGCTGCCACCAGTGTATTGCTACAATGATCTAGTGGTTAAAAACACATTCACAAACAGAGAGGGGAAGATAGATCTGAGCCAGAAGCACGCCCACATTGCTCTCGCTGGAGACATCATCAAATTAAACAACAACTATGATGTGTTTCTGCTTTGTGCCCCCGCGACCACACCACCGAGTTTTCTCCACACACACACACACACACACACACACACACACACAGACACACACAGACACACGCACACACACACACACACACATACAACGCGTTTTTTTCTTCCTCTCCTGCTATTGACAGGAACCTCCACTGGGGCAGATGCATAATGGAATGCATGACATGATTTGTTTTTCGAGTTTAGGATGAAGGCCAATTAGTTTAACAAGTATGAGACAAATCTTGTTTGACAAAAGTTTATGTCAGGGCATGTGAAACTTGTCGACTGGGAGATATTTGGTTCGCTGCACACCCAGACACTGACACACACAAAACCAATAAAAGCTCTCGAGGTCCACAGTTCTAGAAACACGTTGAGTCTTTTTTTTTACAACACGCATGAAAAAACTAGTTTGCAGTTTGATTATTTGGTTGATATGGATTCATCTTTTCCTATTGGACTTTTGTTTATATAAAAAAAAAAACATGACTGTATTTCTTACACTGTTAACAAGCATATGCAGGAAGCACCAGCAGCATAGTTGCCAGTTATAAGAAAGTCCTTGGACGGCCTCCAAAAAAAAAAAAGATTCCTCAACAGTCTTCTTGACGTTGGATGAGTCTCTCGTTTTGTATCGCTCACCCCGACTTCCTCCTTGTCGGTGACCTTTTCGTTTCACTTCTTCTTATTTCCTGTGGGCTTAACGTCACTCTACCTCTGTTTCCGTGTTGCCACAGCAGTGCTCTGGATTATGGAGACTCCTCATCCCTACAGTAAACAGCACACAGATGCTCACACACAAACACACATCTATCAGTGTGAGTAATCTTCGGTGGGTAAACAGCAGATGAAGGCGACTCCTGTCCCTTCAGCAGAGGCACAATTTATTTACCGGCACGATCACATATTCAGCCTAATGCAATTATTGAGGCTAGTTTTTGGTGATCATGTACTGTGATCTACATGGATTAATTTGATTTTGTCTTAGCTGATATTGGGGGACATAACAACAGGACTATTGTGTCTATATATAGTAAAGCCAGTGTGCAAAGGGTCAAGATGTCACCCTCTCTCTGTGTCCTGCTGGGCAGATTGGATCCATTATCCCTGCTCACATCAAACTTTGATAAAGCAAGCAACACATTCACGGCCACACATTTCCCAGCCAGCACCGCCAATGAGATGCGATCGCAGGGCCCCAATCATATAACCACCGCAGAGAGAAACAAAGTGTGTTCTTCGGCATCACTGTCATCACCGCTGTTTGTGAAGTTAAACAGCAGGTTGACCAGCAGGGACTGCGGCCGCCAACAGACCTTATCACACTAAGCATCCTATAGTGTCCGCTAGCATACTGGGCATTGTGAACACAAGACTTTGCCGTCAGCCGTGGTCTGATCCTTGTCTCAAATCCACTGAGTAGCAGAGTCAACAGGCGATAGGAGCGGAGATAGCCAACTATGGGGAGTGTCAACAGGCCCGCTCGGCTCCGGATAAAAGCTCTGTTTGTTTGACGAGGCTGATCCCCTCACTATTCATCTGGTCTTGGCCTTTCTCCTACACCATTTTGGACCCTCGGCTGAGCACGACAGATTATGTCTGATCTCGCAGGTATTTCAGGTCAACATCATCGCCAGAGTATAAAGCTAATATTCTCCACGCTCTGCCCTTAATCACATTCCCTCTCGCTCTACCACTCTCCCTCATTCAGGGGTTTTCATCCCGTTCCGTGCCTCGTGCCGACCCCACTGATTAACATTTTCGACACAAATGCTTGTTGTACCAACAACGCAGAGTGGCGAGTGCTTGAGATGTAATTAGAATTAGGGATATTGATCCCGCAGGGCCAGGCGATGGCGTTATAAATAATAGCTAGCATGAATAAGTGAAAGCGATAGGTGAGCTTTCTGTGATTTATGTACAGACTGCCATGGTCCGCAGCATAAATCACCATGTTCTTATTGAGTTATGAAGCCCCACACTTCCAGCAGAATAATGGGCGACTCTACGTCTTGTGCGTGTCTACTCGATCTATAAGATAACACCCATTGACCAATAAGCACACAGAGGTGCATGTACTGCATTGTACTGATTAAGTTTGTGGTACTGTGTTATATATTCATCTGATTTTATATCACTATGGTGGTCCACGAAAGTTGTGTGTGTCTGAGGGCTTTTGTAAGTTAAAACGAGAACAACCGTAATTCACTGTAGTGTAGATCCTCCATCTTTATATGATTCTAACACCCGTTCCTTTCAATGTTAGCTAAAGCGTTGTGCTTGACAGTTAATTCTTGGCATTGACTTGTTTTCATGCTGTCTTCAGATCAATCAGAAGATGGTGTTTGCTCAGATCTCGTTAGTAGTCGGATCTTCCCAGTGTAAGCAGTGGGATTTCGCATGAACTCAATGTACTCTGCCGAGGTTAGAACCACCTGGTTTGTGATTCTACGGCTCAATCAAGAAAAACTGCAAAGTGACTGTGACTGCAAAGCCATGTGTATGGCTGGGCATCCAATGTTCATTATCTGAATTTGGCACAGAAAAGTGTAGTTTGCATCCCCTCTCCTACCAGCAGTCAATGCTTCTTTTAGCCATGCAGGTGGCGTGACTCGAGGGATGGCTGTGGCCGTCGGTGTGTCAGTTCACCACTATTTCGGTCTTGGCTGAAATATCTCAGCAACGAGATGGATTACCACAGACACGCATGTGCTCCCTGTGTCCGTGTGGGTTCTCCACGGGTTCTCCGGCGTCCTCCCGTGGTTGATGACTTTCAATTGTCCATAGTTGTGCATGTGAGCGTGAATGGTTGTCTGTCTCTTTGTGTCAGCCCTGCAATAGTCTGGCGACCTGCCCACGGTGCACCCTGCACCCGATGTCAGCTGGGATCGGCTCCAGCCTAATTATGAATGACAACGCACATGAGGCCGACTTGCTCTTATACCATCGCCAGATGGCCTGAATATTCCTTTAACTGTAAGATGAGAAGCGGCTACACTTATTGGGTGATAGCAGGTGACCCCAAGTTCTGTCTTTAATCCTCAATGCTTTAAGACACTAAATACTTCACACTGAGGTTGTGCAGCTAAATGAAAGTTTAACAGTTGTATCATTGTTGTGATATGTAGGAGTGTTATTTTAAAAAGCAATTACAAAATTAACAAACATTGCAAGGGAAGTTGAACATTGTTCATTCACATGGTTGACAATCAGCAAAGTACCACTCCAATCGTGCTCTAACCTTAACCAAATATGTTTCTATAAGTTAGTTTAAACCTCCAGACTGTAACCAGATGAGTGATACAAATACACCGTCAAATTGTTTGTGTCAAACGTGATCACATGACGCATTTTGCAAGGCAACTGAAAAGAAAAGACGTATTTTGTGATTTGTTATTTCTCCAGGCAGGAGCATGTCCTTACAGTTGGCAGGTATCTAGTTAGAGTCTCTACAGTTTGTGCTGCATCTTTCACACCCTCCTTCTAAGTGACACTAAGCCCCAGCAACAGGGGAGGGTTTTTTAACAGGGCCCACGAACAGTTATTACCCTGAGTCTCTTAAGTGCCTTCTGTATGGTGCGCTGACAGATCAGTATTCCCCCCCTCCGCTACTGTGTCGCTGGGAGAGGGAGATTTCATCCAACCTGATCAAGCATGGGATAGGAGAACAAACAGCGCTTCAAGAAAACACACATCGCAAGCAAACATGCACCACAACAGAGAATCGCTTTTGGGCTTGTGTGTCTGCCTGTTTGTGTGTGTTCACTGGTGGGGATGTTATCTGTCTTTAGTATGAAGCGCTTTCGCTTCTCAAGAAACACAGCCGGGTAGGGCAGCTTAGGTCAGCGTCGACTGCTCTCTTCCATCTCCCATTCCCAATGACTTACACACACACACACACACACACACACACACACACACACACACACACACACACACACACACACAGAGCTGCCTCCCCCTCAGCACGCCAGCTCTCTGGGGCTGTGCAGAGAAAACCTTTCATCAGACACACTCGCAGCGAAAATATTTTAGCCCAGGAGGAGAACAACAGGGGCTAGGGAAATTGATTTTGATTTGAAAGTGACGGCAAATAATGGAGCTTGGAAACTGTCCCTGAATGTGAATCTGTTTCTCATTCCAGAATGTAAATGGCCCATATCGAGACTTTTGAGGGGTAAACAGGTTTGAATTCTAACACACAGCGACAAGGGCACACACGGTAACACCTGCACACACATGTATGCGTACACTTACATGCACACACAGATACACAGACGTGGGCTTGCAAACGTGCACGCACACCGGCAGTATAAATGGAAACACAATCAGCCAGGTTTTGATTGAAGCATTACTGCATGGTCTCATTGCACAGGTCAGTGAACGCCTCATTGTCTTTTAGGCCTTCAGTACACAGTGCACATTTCATGCCGTAAAGGTCACAACAAGGACATTTAAAGATCATGTTCATGCAGAACAGCACTTCCACGGTGCTTCCAGACAGATTCTGAGCTCTGGTATGTTTCCAGTTGCTGCATGATGGGTAATTTGTGTTGAGGACATCCGCTTGTGTTTCACATTCTTTTTACAACCTGGTTTTAAGCCAGTCTGAGCTGCAGTTGTGTTCAGGCTTTGGCTCCAAAAATAGGCACACACACACACACAAACGCACACTCACTCACAAAACCATACCAAGTGAACACATACACCTGCCTCCAGAGGATTGCAGCTAAAAAACCCTGGACAGAACGAATATTTCGACTAGTAGCTGTCAGTTGCTCATTTGCAATAATTGAATTGTTGAAAAGCAATTTCAGCAACCAAATCACAGTGAGTAAACCAAAACCCAGTTTCTCTCTAAAGCCCACCTTCAAAAAGATCTCTCCAGTGCTGTCAAGTTGACAGCTATTTAAAAAAAAAAATACTTAAAAAAATGGAGTTGCCAAATTATACATCATTAAATTCAACAAATTAATCATGATTTTCACTGACAATGGTGTGGTGTAATAAAGAAAGACTGTCAAACAAAGCCGGGCGCATTAACACTTCCAAATTAATAGTGACTGACACCAACACCCACACACTTAATTAATGGGAAACAAAACACAACAAGAACATCCATCTAGATAAGAGAAAACAAAGAATGGGTCGGCTTGTGTCATTCTACATTTGCTGCCCGTTGACAGTGAAACGCAACACTGAGATTGATAGTGTTTGCGTGTGTGCGTGCACAGGCCTGCTCAAATGTTGTTTTTCTAGCCCACGATCTCTTAAGTAGACACCCAACACACCCCGAGCCGCTGACATTGAGTTTATAAGCAGGCATTATTTTTAGCGACGCTGTCATGTTTCTCGGAGTGACAGCTCCTAAAAGCTTCCACAGTCAAACCCATCTCCCTTTGCACTCTAAAGCCATGTCTTCTTTACTGCGACAACAGGGCTATTATCTTACAATATGAAAGCTGACGCGTTGCTATGTTTTTCATCTCGGCAAAGAACATCGCTTCCTAGCTGAGCTTTTTTTGATCTTTGATTTGTCCTCTCGTTCCTGCCCAGTGTGGCCACGGTCAATATTCGGCGATCATAATAATATCCGTCCGTCGGATGTCGAGATACTTTTTTTTAAATTTTTTTTTTTTTACCCCATTTAAACCGCACTTGGCCATGAAAGGAATAGCATACAAAAGGACAAAGAGAGGGGAGAAAGAGGTCGGCGTGGCGTTTTAGAAAACCACTCCGGAGAAACGGGACACTCCCAGGCACTTTGTCACATCAATTAGGAATTCTATCTGGGCAATGGGATCTTGGCCTGCAGGGCACTGGACAGGACAGCCATTATATATCTTGCTGTTGTGTGTGTGTGTGTGTGTGTGTGTGTGTGTGTGTGTATAGTGACAGTGAGGAAGAATAAAGAGTCATCCTTTGAACTATCGACTTTTGCCTCACTGACCCCGAGGAGGCTCATTTTAGCTGGTGTTTCGCAGTAGTTTTAATTGCCTCACATTGCTAATTTCCTCCTCACTGACGATGAACAGAAGCGGTTGGCGTCCTCTCTTTCTATCTCTGCCTTTTTCTCTCACCAACAGTCAGTCAGGCAGTCAGGCCTCGGGGCTGTCAGAGGGGGAACAAAGTGACTAGGTGATGAGCCAGACGCCCGTTGTCTGATCACATGGACTGATGCTGTGCCAGACACCACAGCCACTGGCTCACTCAACAAGGTTCCTCTCACAACAGAGGAACATACTTCCGACCTGGGCCTTTAATACTTTTCCTGTCTTCTTTTTGCCCCCACCCTCTTGCCATCTCTGTCTGTTTCAATCTTTCCCATCTGCTGGTTCCTCTTTTCCTCCCATCTGTCCCTCTCGAGGCTTACTCTCTTTCTTTGCGTTTCCAAACACTCGCTTGTTGTTTCTCTTCTCCTCTCATTATTTTAATGTGAGAGGAAAGATGCACGTCTGCAGTCATCCCTCTCTCCCTCTCTCACCCTCTCTTCTTAATTGTTCTCTGAGTGAGAAGGTGGGCGTCCTGCTGTGTGCAGCATTACTGCGACACACGCAGACAACTATCAGCTTTATGGGGAATCAGCATTTTAAAAAAGGCAAAATGTGAATGTAGACAACAGTGCGGAGCATCACCCTTCCTCTGGCAAAACTCTTAAGGCAGTATGATACACACACACACACACACACACACACACACACACACACACACACTCGGAGAGAATGTCATCAACTGGCAATGTTTGGAACCCACTGCTCTGACAGCCCTCATCTATACTGAATCAAATCCTCTGAGATGTGTGTACGAAACAACTATATTTTTGTTCTATGAATAAGCTGACTTCCCCTCAGATTTGTAGCTCCCAGCTGCAGCATTCTATGTATAAATCAATGCCTCGGTGAGAGAGAGGGAGCAGTTATATTTACCCTGTTTCCTAGCTAGCAGCACTAGTTGTACTAGGGGGTAAAGGAATTCGATACACGCCACTGGAAGGCAAAGGCTTTTTCACTCACGTACAGGATTGGCAGTTCTGCTGAAAGCACTAGACTAATGAAGGAATACCAGTCCAGTCAAGCAAGAAAACACACTCTGTAACACATCAACAGAAAATAAAACCGATTCCTGTCATGCACCACAGGAGGACAAGTCAGAAAAACTGGAATTGTATACGGTCAAGTAAGGATAAACACACACCAGTATCCGTATCAGTATTAGATAGATAATTATTTGTCCTCACAAATGCCCCACCATCTACAATTAGGTATATAAAAAGATTGATTTGATTTTTAATTGTTTAGTTTATTGATTCAGATAATGCAGTTGTGTGTTTCTGCTCTCCATTTGCAGTCTGTGTCTGCAGCACTGAGTGCTGGATTAAGGTTGATGGCAATGAATTATACATGCAGTCTGAAATGTAATTCTCTTCATTAGATGACAAATCTCGTGTTTGAATATTGCATACTGTGGTAATAATATTGCTTTCATCATTGGCCACTGGAGTAGCGGGACTGAGGAAAAATAGTTGTGTCATCGCTGTAACGCACCGCTGCTAATTCGTTAATTCAACTACCAAATTAAAGTTAAATCAAATGTAGTTGTTGCTACATTAATTCTAAGATTGGAAAACATGCAATGTGTGCTTATCTCTGGTGAAGAATTGAATGAAGTGGCTATGTGTGTTTCAAGTGTGTGTGTGGGTGTGTATGTGTGTGTGTTTGTGTATGTTTCTGTAGGCCGTGAGAAATGAGAGCTGGGCCTGGTTAATAATAGTGGCCGAGAGGGTCTGTTAGCGTAGCCCACTACATCACTCCTTAGCAGGGAGACATCTCCAGGGCTCCGTGGTGCTGTGATTGAGTGTTGGAAGGGGAACAGACTGGTACAGAGCCGGTGATGGAAAGAGGATCGGTGGATGGAGGCTGAGGAAGTGAACAGTAGGGCACTTTTCTTTGTTCTCTATTGTTTCATCCTTTTTACAAATACACCGAATCGGATGTACCACCAAATATCCTTTGGGTAGATAGACGGTTATGGGTGTTTTACCGACCATCCCAGATGTTCAGCCTGCAGAACTCTCACCACTTACCTCCAGCTTTCTTGTCAAGAGTCAGATGAGAGGAGACACCGCTCCCATATTTGTAGGCTAAATATGAAGCTAGAGATAGGAGACTATTAGCTTATCTTAGCATGAAGCCCAGTAGCTGGGGATAACAACTATGTCAGGCTAGTAAAACAAGGACAGGAAACAATTTGTGAAATAGTTGTGGTTAGAGGTCAGGTACACAATAAAATTAACTGTTGTTTTTATACTTTGGTTTTAGTATAGATTCAACAAACAAAATGCAAAGCTTTTGAGTTGCAGGTGGTTAGATTGTGTTACCTTTGGACTGGTCCAGCTGTTCCCCCCTGCTTCCAGGCTTTTTGCTAAGCTAAGTTATCCAGCTGCTGGAGGTATAGCTTCATGTTTACGTACAGACATGTGTTGTCCAGTGCTGTACACTAAGTCAATTTACTAGTTAGAGTACTTTACTTAAGTACAATTTTCAGTTACTTGTAGTTAACTTGAGTATTTTCATTTCATGCTACTTTATACTTCAAGAGGGACATATAGTCTGGGTGCAATCTAAACAATTGTAAAAGGGATGGGGAGGCTGAGATGGAGCAGGTCATAAACATAAACATAAACATAGGTTCTAAACCTTCACATTGGGGTCCTCCAAACTCCAAATTGCCCGCCAAGGCTTTGCCACCAATTGTAAGAGAGTGTGTGAATGATTGGATTATCTCCTGATGAGCAGGTTGCGCGGCAGTCTCTGCCATCAATGTAAGAATGTATGTGTGAATGGTTACATGTTGGCATGTAGTGTAAAGAGCGTTGAGTGGTCGTGAGACTGGCTATATAAATGCAAGTCCAATTCCTTCTCACAGATACTAGCTATTGCTGGCCCTTCACTCAGTAGGATTCTGTCTCTGCCTGTGGGAAAAGAGCAGAGAATAAAGCTTGTTCTGATTCTGAGGATTCTTTCACCTCAGTAGAAGTTTTCATCAAGAAATGTCTTTAGACTTGGAGAACTTTAAGGATGTACAGTATTTATCTTATTGCTGTCTAAAGTTAAACATTTCTTGTGTTAGAAAATTAATACATTACATTTAAATGCAAAATAAATGTTCGTTCTAGTATTGCAGCTCCTGAGTTAACACATGTATTTCTTATGATGTGTGTTGTATATGTTTTCAATAGTGAATGATAGTCTGCAAAAGAAAATCAATTTCCTCATTTTGATATTATGTCTTATTAGTTGACTTGTAAGAAATACGCATTTCATGATATTAGAACAGAATAAAAACACATCTTTACTCACTATACATTGAATGAAGAAAGTAGCACTTTAGTGGCACTTACTGATAGCACGTTGTCGTTTGGCTTTCTTGAATAAATTGTTCTTTCTTGATTCTTGTTGTTTTGGGTTTGTACTCAAGGTTGAATGCACTTATTGTAAGTCGCTTTGGATAAAAGCGTCAGCTAAATGAAATGCAATGTAGAACAGAGACAATTTATTTCTTAACAGTTTGCCTGGATTCGAACCCAGGGAGGCAGATGGGGGACAACCACTGAGTGACATTGCAGAAGGAAAGTCAGTGAGGGCAGCAGGGAAGTCATATGGCGACTGTCATCATACTTTATATTGCTTTATTCAGAAGAAAGAGAGGTTGTCAGTGTGTGAGGGCACACCTACTGTGAACAGTAAACAGTAAAGGGTTCATGGCAGAGCAGGAGAGCATATATTCTCAGAGGACCTTCTCAGGGTTACTTGTATTCAGCTTTAAGATAACAGATTGATGAATTATTCATGCTTAATGATTATTTATGTAGAATGGAGACTTTATTTCAGTTTATATTAACCTATACTGTTGCCAATATATGTTTCCATTCTTTTAATTTAAGTAAAGGCTTTCACACAGGTTCGAAAATGTGCCTATGAGCTGGCAAAGGCTCACAACTGCAAGCACCATGAGTCATGGGATGAGCACGGAGTGGCGGCGGCTGACTGTTTCAATGGTTTCCTGAAAAGGCACCCAAGCATTTCCTCGAGACCACCACAGACCACAGTTTATCTAGAGCAGCACACTTTAATAAAGCATACGTGTCCCATTACTTTGACCAATATGGCAGAGAGTAACACATAAACACCATGTTACTGCCAAGGCTATCTGGAAGAGGGATAAGACAGATATCACCACTGTCCAGAATCTGGAGAAGGGTCTTGCCATAAAAGGGGGCATTAACGTGTGGAGAGCTCACTTGTCACTGAGGCATGCTCAGCGTATCCACCGGCGAATGCAATCCTTCCAGGCTTTGGTAAAACTTCCACCCTCATTTAATCTCTATAACAACAGCAAAAGAATGAGGATGGATTCAGTCTGAAGATTTTCTAGAGTTCTTTTAGCACTTACAAACTCATACAAGAGTCTCTTGTACACAACAGGTCTAGCTGATCCTCTACAAACATCACTCACACATGTCCTTGGGACGAATTGACTTTTATAGGGAAGCTGGCATTATTCTCCTCTCCTCCCCCCGCACTGTTCCCACAAGTTGCGGCCACTTAACCATAGTCAAGACCTCAAGGAGAGCTCATTCTAAAATGGCCGTGTCCATTAACAACTTAAATTACCAGAAATTGTAAGGGATTCTTTACCAATGGCTGCCACATCAGCAAATGTTGACGACTATTCGTTGGATTATTGGTGAGGCCATTCCCCAAAGCAGGCCCCCATACTATATCCCATACAAAGATATAACTATATATATATATAACTATATAACTATATATATATATATATATATATATATATATATATATAATATATATATCACTCAACCATGCAGATATGTATTATGGAGAAACAAAGAAATATCTTCACAAACAAATCTGCAAATGGAGGCATCACTGAGCTCATTGACTTTATACTGTGTGCATATCTATGAACATTGATGTGTGCCCCAGAGGTGCAGACTGGAATGCACGGAGTGTACGGGTATATAGAAATCGGTGTTGATTAGAGAGAGTTCAAGATGTGAGTCATCCACAGCAAATAGAAATAACTATTCGCTATTTTTTTCTCCTTTTTTTTTCTAAAATTCTAATTCACATCAGGATACATTCTGCTCGTTTCTGGAATAATCTTGACGTGCTGTAACCAGTTCCTTGCCACCCCCTGTCGTAGTTGAGACATGATTGATGAGGTCCTTTGATCTTCATTGAACCCGCCTGCTTTGTCTTTGCTGCAGTTTATTTATTTGAATCATTTCTCTTCGGATGCGAATATATAAAGACTGTAACCGAAGGCAACGTCTGGCTGAAAGGGAACAGGAGGAGTGTCCTGTAAAGGATGACTGCAACAGACCGGAGACAGAGAGCGAGGCCAGACTCAGAGACTTAACAGAGAAAACACTGAATAGAATTATGTGCTAGAGAGAATGAACAGATTTGTATGGGTGAGACTGAATGCGGGGAATTATGTGAGGTTTTGAATAGATTCCTCTAAACCAAGACGGCAGTGGGGGAGGGGGGGGGGGGGGGGGGGGGGGGGGGGGGGGGGGGGAGCAGCCGCAATGATTTCATATTTTCTGACACTGACTGAACACTGTAGTTGTCTGAGTCACTTTTCTTTAATACTCGTCAAATGCAGCTCATGTCATTTCTCTTTATCAGCCGAGAGCTGATGGTGATGGATAATATCATTTGATGGATATGCGCAGACCTCAGCGCCGAGGTGTGGCAGGAGACGCAAATGTGACCCACTCGCACAAATCTTTTCCACCCCAGCCCACCCCACTGCCGGCCTGCTCCACCTTGGTTGCCCCCCTTCAATATGCTCTCATTTTAGATAATGAAAGAAGTCTGGAGGGGGAAGCCACTGCAGAGATCACTGATCCACTCTAAGTGAAAACCTATACTCAAGTTAATGTGAATACCCTCAGGGGACGAGGACTTGTAATTGATTAACCACATTACCCGGATAAGAGTTGAACTCTCCTGTATGAGAGCAGCTCAATATGTGCGTCCACGAGGGTTCGGGAGATATAGATAATGAACATTTCTTCACTGCAGCATCTGTACTGCAGGTGCTCATGGCATCTCCGGAGGTACCGACTCAGTCCACTAGAGGCAGTGTTGAATTACAAATCTCTCCTCCAGCTCCTGTCAGGTTGTCACAGCAGTTGGAGCATGCAAAAGAAAAGCATCATAGGAACCACACTGTACCACCGAATGGGTTCTATATGAACTTGTTTTTGTTTTTGAGGAGGCAGAAGCATGTGCATGCTGATCGCACGCTTTACAGCGTGAAGAAATAAGACCACTTTAAAGGAACACGATGAGCAGAGCTGGTGCTTAGTGTTGCCTTAGCCTTGTTTATTAGGAGTTTAAAATACAATCATTTCATTCACCTCCAACACGTGTGGCTCATGGGTTTGGGCTTTTTTTCTTTTCTTTGGAGGTTTACACATTTTCCTGCGAACATTGCATAATCAAAGCTTGGGAGCCAATATTTCACTCATCACTGTTAAGCTTCAAATGTATTCCTTTCACTTGAGTGTTGACATAGACAGCGCAGTGATTCCTAAAACTTGTCCTCCTTTGAAGGTGCTCATGCAACCGTCCTCACTGCCTTGAAACAAGGTGCCAGCGTTCAAAATGCTCTTTGATCTTCCAGTGCGACTCTGAAAAAGACAACGCGGTGGCTTTGTGAACAGGAAGACAGAGAACTGGTGGGAGATACTCTGGCCCTTAAAGTCCAATGGAGACCTTTTTTACGCTGCTTGAGTTATAATACAACTAACCGCAATGTGGTGTCCTGGGGGAGGATGTGGTATGTACTCAGGGTGTCGTCAGAAATGCTGCTTTGAAATACAAGGAATTACCTGCAACAATCTACACACAGGTAGGTGTCAGAGACTCCGCTGGAGCTCTTTGAAGATGAAGTCTTTTAAATATGAAACACCTTCCGTCTTGAATTTTGGATGTAATAAGTGTGTGAATTGCTTTTGGAGAACTGAGGTTGTGGCCAGCTCGGGTTCAGCGGTTCATTTTCTAGTTACTTTGCAGATTAATCTTCTTACTTTAAACATATGTGCATCTTACCAAATAAAATACATTATTGTGAATAAACAGCCTCAAGAGTATGCAGCAGTAATATTAATTAAATAATATAGTGAAATATGTAATGAAACACACGCGCCACTCTGCTGCATAAAGACAACCTTTACCGTTGACTGTACAAACCAGATACAACGTGATACTACGTGAACGTGGTGCTGGTGGGCGTGATAAGCTAACCAGCTGCTGGCTGGAGCTTCAGATTTACGACATTAAGTGGTATTGATCCTCTTAGTGTAGATAGGGAGAAAAGAGTATTTTCTAAATTGTTTTCAAAACTATTCAAGGCAAAAACACTGTGTTCTATGCACTGATTAGTTTTGAGACTTTGGGCTATTTTGCTTCCATATCATGTCTTCTTTCAGACCAGTGGAAAGAAAACATCCAAAATGCACATTTAGGTTTTAATTTTACTTTGTCGAGTTGCATCTGTAGATTTTGTCTAAATTCACACAACGTTAGCATTAGGTTTTCCTGATTTGCATATTCAAACATAAAGTTGAACTACTGTTAGTGATCAACTGGTGACGTTTAAAGTAATGGTAATATTTTCTTCTTTTTTTTTCACCCTAATCACCTACATATCTCCACTTCAGTAGCACCAAATTTTCCCCTTTCATTTCTATCTCTATTCTGGAGGTTTTTACAGAGGGGTTTGTTCCTATAGGATTTATAACCATGATTTGAAGAACATGGTGTTCCTAAACACGGCAAAAATTATTATTTTATGGCTGTTGACTTGGAGTAATACCAAGAGATATCCAAAATTCTCTCTGTAAAAATGTTTGACCCCAGGGCCAGACTTGCACAATAACTTGGGCCCGGAATTTTATGTCGGTCCAAGCCAATCTACACGTTCCCAAAAGACATGTTGTTCGTTTTCTGTGACATATCTTTTAGTTTTCACTCCACACAAAAGCTGCTTGAGAAAACGTCCCAAATAGTTAAAAACAAGTGTATTTAGTTTCTTAGTTAATTGCAGTTTCATAAACCATATGCATTTTTTGTTCTAGAAATGTATGCAAATTATATTTAGTAGGATTAAGCCTCATTTGGATATTTATACCTTACATTTTCTGAAGATCTGCCATAAAAAAAAAGAAGTGTTATTAATGTAAGTAATCAGTTGAGGAAGGGTCCTTGTTATATCAGAATCAGAATCAGAATCAGAAACTTGTAAGTAGGCATACACCTACAAGGACCTTAGCGTGGTGGGTGGTGCAACATAGGACGTCAGACATAACAAACAACAACAAGCAACAACAGTAGACAATAAATAAACAATAAATAAACAATCAACAAAGTGCAGAGTGCAGAATACATAGACATTATATGTATTTGTTAAAACGTAGCGAATCGGAACATTGGCTTCCATAACACTGTATTTACAAAATAAGTGTGACTGAATATGAGTTTGATAAAGAAAGGTAAACAAAATGTATCAAGAGGCAATAAAGCCTTCGAAAGTATTACAAAAAAACAATTGAATGGATATGCTTAGGCAGTAAATAAAATAGGAATTCAACCTGGCTGGAGGCATATTTTGTTAAGCTTGCCTTATGCTGAGCAGGAAACTCTCAAGTGCACAAACCAATAGTTTAACACTTCAAAGCCAGACCCGTGGACACAATGTGGAAAGGATTTTATGATTTATTTTGACAGCCTGGCCATAGAGGGCAGCTTTTGGATACAACAAAGAGGTGGCAGAATTAGTGTTTTTGTGTTGCAAATGCACATCTGTTTACACCCACTGTAAATTAAATAAACATCCTAGCTCTCGTATGTTACACTTGAGGAGAAAAAGGCTGCCCTACCTGTGAAGCCGTTGAGTTATGTTGTCATGCTGCGGTGTTATGACAGTGCCAGATGAACTTTTGTCCACCAATTCCCTGGTTGCTTTTTAAGCTTGCCCACAGACCATGCCCTTTTTTATGGGCTTGTAGATTGCTGGGAAACACATCAATCTCCTGTGAGTGCGATGCAGTAAGTCTTCCCCCTCCGTGCCGTGTGACCCCATTGCCCTTCTTCTAGTGTCCACTGGGTTGCTCGTGTCTGGTTCCTGAACCTCCGCTGCCCTGGTTATTAAAGAGCACTGGGCGATATCCACCCCCGTCTTTCTTCCTCTCTCCATCCGCCCTCTCTCACTTTGTTTCTGCCTCTTCCTCCCTCAATTGCTCTATTTCTCTGCTCATTCATCGAGAATAGCGCTGGAGATTGCTGTTGTTCTATTCCTGTACCGCCGCTGCCGTCTCACTGTGTTGCACAGAAAATCCCAATATTCACGAGTGACACGCCTGCTACCTGCAAAACCTGTATGACAATTACCAATGGGAGGTTTCATTAATTGAAATGTATTTATAATCCTCATCAGTAATCACGGTCCCTTTCCTTTGTTCTTGTTCTATCAATCACAGCGGAGTATGGCAGGCTGGCCCACAGGTAGAGAGGTTGACTAATTAATGAGTGAGAGGTTGCTTGTTCATTACAGACAGAACGATGTGCTCAAGCAATGTACTCGAGTAAAGTAGATGTTTCTCTCTGTGGTGTTTTTCCTCCGGTAGGTGAATTCATGATGGCACTGACAAATGTTCCCAGGACCCAGTGTTTCACTGGCTTTCTCTCTTGATAGGTAGCAGAAGGAGAACGCTGCACTCGGCTCAGTCGTCAAATCAGGCTATCCAGGTTCCCAGTTCCATGCCATATTCTTCTCAGGCTGATATATAATATATAAGGTAATACGTTTGGTATTGGTAGTAATAAAATTGCAATAGTGTCCAAGGCGGAAGGCAAAGAAGGCACACTTTTTCGAAGTGTTTCCACGGGTGTGACGATGTGAAAGAAAAGAAACTCGAGGATGGTGAATGATGTGTCCCTTGAGACATGGACGGTGTCTCAGGTAAAAAAATAAATAAATGATTTGATATTAAAGTTAACGCGAAATAAAGAATTTCAGAACAGAAGAAGAATAAGGAAACAGTTGAGGAGAGCAAAAACCATCTGATTGGTTGGCCCGAGATGTGAGACTCGCCAGCAAACACCCATAAGTGGGATATCTCCAAAAAAATGGGAGTGAAAGTTATGACATCCAGCGAGGACTTTCACCCAGAGGTAGTTTATTTCATAATTGTATTAGAGGTTTGAAGGTTCATTCATAATGTTGACGTTCCTATTCTAAATCATCAATTCGTTTGAATGCTGCATGGCTTCTTATTTTTCACCATGTGTATTCATTTTGTTCTTTCTTTTCACACCAAACATCCTGCTGTCAATCATTTTAATTTACCTTTCTTTTCCCAGGTCGTTCCATTGTGATCAAAAATCTCTTTTACAGAAAGACCCTCAAGGTCCTCTACAATTTTTGCTGAGTACTTTGCTGATCTGCTTAGACGATCTTGACATAACATTGATAATCTCAAAGACAAAAAGCTGCCATGAGGTTATTAGATTGAAACGTTGATCTATTGCAGCATGTGCAAGGACCCAAACACAACCAAGACAGGATTGGATTTGGTTATCAGCAAAAGTGTTTATATTTCACGAAGGCCTTTCTGACCACATGCTTTTTATGGTGGCTTTGTCTATGACAAACAAACTCTGTTCATTGGCTCTTTTATGAGAGCGAGTGTACAATTCTGAAAGTTTCTGATCCCATTGTATCTAAAAAGTCAAGTCCCAATTAAGAATACATCCTACAGGAACGCTGAGTGCAAATGGAGAAAGAGTCATCTTAAGATTCACAACAACATCTATAAAGACAGGCTTCGTGATTGAAATATTTAAATAAATAAGGCCATGTAATCCCTTTTCTTGAATATCATTAAAAGGAATATAATTTAATGACTTGTTTACTGTTGAGAAGCCAACCAATCCCCCAACCGGGTTATCCCCTGACTTTCTATTTCTCAATGAAATAAAGAAGTTTGCTACTTTGTTTGTGAAAAGAAGATAGAAAATATTAGACATAATAGATATGAATTCCTCCCCGTCAAAGGAGGGAAGCAAACCACAGCTGCAACTGCAGAGACATGAATTGGCAATATTTTAAACATTTAATGCAATCAACAGTAACATTCTTAAGGATGTATTGAAGCACCTTGGTTCATCAACATGCTATCTTGACACCCTGCCAACGTACTTTTTGAAAAATCGTTTTCAGTTGCTTTGAAATTGATGTGCTTAAAATTCTCAATTGCTCACTCTTAAAGAAAGGCAACCTGGATCATTCAATATTCAATGACTATAGACCCATCTCTAATCTTACAGCTTTTGGGAGAATATTGAGAAAGCTGTTTTGATTCAACTCAATAACCTTTTAAATGAAGATTTTTTTACGATTTCAATCTAAGATCATACAGCAGTGATACAAGTGTAAAATGACATTTGTCTGAATACAAATTATGGTCAAACCGACATGTTGATGCTGCTTGATCTTAGTACATCCTTTGATACTGTTAGACAAAAAATAATAATAACTCTGGACAGTGATATAGTGGAATTATTTGGTTCAGCTCATATGTCAAAGGCAGGGTCTATGTTGCCATTGGTAATCATAAATCTGAGTGCATAACCTTGGCATGAGGTGTCCCCCGGGGTTCGATTCTTAGGCTGCTATTATTCAACCTGCACTTACAGACAGCACTCGGATGTATTTAGCACTGGCACCAAATGCCCCTAAGACTCGCAATAACATGTCCTTCAATTAAAAAAAAGACAAGAAGGAAAACATTGTATTTGGAACAAGGCGAAGGAAGTAAGTAACCGGTCATCTTGATTGAGAGTTATAAAGGTGAAAACCTACGTTAGAAATCTTGTTTTTTTTAATAGACTCAGATCTGAGCAAGACGATTTAAAGCAACTCGTCCATGCACAGAAAATACAGTTCAGCTGGTTCAGAATGCTGCTGCCAGAGCTCTTACATAAACCAAATATAATTAAGCATATTAATCCTGTTCCTAAATCTTTAAACTGGCTTCTAGTTACCTATAGAACACATATTACAGTGTTGCTGCTTCCTAAATCTCATTTTTTTCTATTTTAATTGGCTGTGTTCTGTTTTTTATTGCTTATTGTTTTTGAACGTCACTCTTATTATGCTTTTCTGTGCCTATGCAAAGCTCTTTTAATTGCCTGTGTTTGAAACAAAGTGTGTAAAGGAATTGTTATTTTATTGGCTAAATTATAACAGTATAAAATAAGGAATACTCTTTTAAAGCTGTTCTATTCAATATGTTCCTATTATTATATTATATTAATCTTAAGTGTATAACATAACTATCTGTAAGCGAAAAAAGTAGCTGGCAGGGACAAACTCACATAGGATCATCCAACTGTACAGTTATCTTTCATCAGGTGTACACAACCACTGTTTTCTAACCTACCTATAAATAGGTTTTTCAAGGGTTCAATGCAGATTGTTACATTTATGAGACACCTGTTGTATGATACTAGTTTATTTGACTAATTATATGGCCTGATATGCATATACTCACTGTATATTGAGAATTGTATGTATAGATTTATGTTGAATCTCATTCACAAATGTAAATGTGAGTCACCTTGTGCACACTTTCTATATCAAACCATATAAACAATCAAGTCAGCAGCATTATTTCAAAATTCAAAACATATTTTGATGTTAAAAAATGTTGCCTTACATAAACAACATTTTCACTGCCAGGGCTTCGCCCTCTGTAAACATGCATAATGTGCCGTAGGCCAGAGAACTGTGCAATAAAAGTCGTCAATAAGCGCAAACGCAGTGCTTTCCCTCATTTGGCAGCATCACAATGATAATAGTTAAGCAGCAACAACAATATGCAAGAATAACCGGGAAAACCAATGACAAAGAACACTATTTGGGAACGATGTTGCCTTTTACTTACTTTCCCCATATTTTCCCGTCTACTGTGTGCTTGGTGCCCAAGCCGCTCCCAACACTGCCAAGGTATTGGTGCAAAGTTGTGTCATTTTCTCATTTATGACCTAATTTGCTTACAAACTGTTGATTGCTATGTCATGAAAGTCGCTATTGCTGTTGCTGTTCTGGCGGATTTCATCCCGAAAGCTGCTGGTATTAAGGGATGTTTAAAGTTTAGTGCCAGGCTTAACATGATGTACTAATGAGCAGCACGATAAGTTTGATGAGCTGGAGCAGTTAATTCCATAGAAGACAGTGTGCGGCTGTGGTTTACTATGTCGCTGTGCTCATGTCAGAATGACCCTGCTCAGTTACTCAGGCATTAAAAGTCATTTTTCAGGTGATCTAATAACAACCATACTGCAAAAAAAAAAGAACAGGCGTAAACACACCAAGAACGCAGTGAGAATCCGATAACTTAAAATCGTATTTGGAGCCCACTGTGTGACTTCCTTGTTACTGTGGTGTGAACGCATTTTATGTTTTATTAAGCTACTTCCGCTTTGCTGATGCGCTTGTAAAATCAGCCAAGTGCTAGCTGGGTAGCTGGATTGTATGCTGTGTAAAATCCTCCCATTTACGTGCACTAGTACAGTTCTCCTTTTGCAGATTAGCCAAAGCGCCATAAATAAATAATACAAAATAAAAGTACCTTGAAAACCACCAGCGGTGCTCATCGAGCAAACAGCTTCCCCCCCAAACCCCTTGAGGTTTGGTTAAATGGAGCAGCTTTTGATTTCATCAGGCTCTCAGTGTCACCTGCGTCATATTAAGCGAAATATTGCTTAAACTGGGCCGTTGGCAAACCTGCTGCTTTAGAGCAGTCTTTCTCTCTCTCTCTCTCTCTCTCTCTCTCTTTCAGGACCTTTTAATGAAGATCCTCCTGTCCTAATAGAGTTGTCCTGTACTCCCATCAAGTCGACTGCTCTTAACCCCTCCTCCTTATTCTGTAACCCCTCCCCTCCCAGCCTCTCTCTTTTACTCCTCTACTGTTTTAATTGCTTGAAGGTCATCGACAATAATGTGACAACTTATTAGAAACCCCATTTGATGCCACTGATTTTATACCTCACTTTGCCACAGCGCTTGGTTTCCAGGCAATTACTGCGCATGCTATTTATTAATTTCACGGTTCACAGAGCATCACACGCTATAAATAATGAAGGATGATAGCTCAGTCATTCACAATGTCGGTGGCTCTCATCGATTTTGAGTGAGATGCTCCGGCGGGATGGAGCCTTCATCTCTCGTGGCCTTAAATACTGGAAAATGGAAATGCACAGTGTGAGAAAGAGACAAGAAGAACCTGTTTAAACTCCCATTTTGCTGCTTTACATGCTTTAAAAAAAAAATGTCATGATTGTAATTACATGGGGGAAACAATTAAAATCTAACTGGTCTGCCCTTTCTGCTGGAATCCATTTATCTCCAAAGGTAGCTGACATCCCCATACAAGTGTCATACAGCACTAACAGTACAAGTGTCGAGGCCAATTATGTGTTGTATCCTTGAAGCACGACAAGAGCAGCTCTGCAGTCCGCCATGCTGTTCCTCCACAATAATCTCTCCGTGCCAAAGTAATGTGTCTCTGTGTTACAGGAACCATTCAACCTGTCAAGGCAAGAGTTCTGTGTGTGTTTAGAAACAATCCAATAAATTAAGGAGAGACAAAACCTCAGCCAAGAAGTTTGACTCAGACATCTTTTGCGAAACAAACAAAATGTGCCGTCCCTTTCTGCAAAAAAAGAAATACAAATAATCAGTGTCGTATGCTTGGTTGTACTTTTCTGTATGTTATAGATGTTCAAACACCAGGCCAAATTGAATTTTTCAAACCTTCTTTGGACACATTTTGAATTAGCAAGCCACATCAATAGACATAGTTTGTTTTCCTCTCCAAAGAGTCCTCAAATATGTATTCCACGCAGCCTCCAGCTTTCTCTTTTCAAGTCTCACTTCACATGAGTGGCTCTCTCACATCCGCAGCTCGTGCTCCTGCCTGAAGGTGTGAAAAAGGCAAAGGAAACATGCACAAGACTTTGACCTTTTAAAGTCAACAGCATACATGTTGACTCTGGCTGTCACTGTTGTCTTGTTATCATCTCTGAGCCACAACACGGAAACCACGAATATCTCCCCCATTCACCCTGATGTACGGGTTTGATCACCAAAAGGGGCGTCAAGTTTGTGTTCATAAACGGGAGCAAAAGATGCTTGCACGTAACGAGAACACATTTTAATTCAGCCAGTAAAAGCTCGGTAGTTCAAGGTTATTTGCATTTCCCTCCAATCAGGACACAGGCCCATGTTTTGCATTACAGCATCGAGGTACAGTGTGGCACACACACGTGTAAATCAGGCCCATGAGCACTTAGTGTGTTGACAGTGTGCGGGGAGACACTCAGACTTCAAAATCCCACTTTAATGGCTTTCTAGATGAGGCTATATTTCTGTGGTGTTAAAGTCCTGCTTGAGGGCATGTGTGTGCGAGGCTTCCAGTGTGTTTTCATCACATAGCTCCAGCTGTAAAGGCCTCCCTGCCAGAGGCTTTCCTGATTGAGAAGGCGGCTCTTTTTTTTACGGTCCGGAGCGCTCTGAACTTTATGAGAGCGACAGCGGCCCTTCCGTCCCGTAGCTCCCAGCTGAAATATCATGTTTGTTTATCTCTGGAGAGAATTTATTCTGCTGATTCATTGGCGGGCACTCCTGCAACGGCTAAAGGAATTCGATTTTCTCTTTATTTATTCGCTTCATTTTTCCTCCTTGTGGAAGAGTAGTCTCTCGTGTGGCACCACGGGAAAAGTTCCTTCCTCCTCGCCGGTGTCCCTTTGTAAATGAGATTAGAGGGAGGAGGGAAAGCCAGAGATAGAGGACAAGCGACATAACAGAGTTGTTATTCATTGTAATCTCCCTTCTCCCGTTGTTGCTTTTTGCTTTCACCTTCAAAATAGGCTATTAAATTAAATAAACATGTCAATGTAGCAATTCATCAGGGATCATATTTGAAAAACAAAAAAAGCTCAAAGTATTTTTAACAGAGCACTTTGGTCTTTTAGGACCGTAAACACTGACGATGCTTCTCAAAAGGACCAACATATCCAGCTGTTACTGGGCAGGGGTTGATGCATATAACTCAGATGGATTGTGCAATATATTACAATTACGGAGCTGCTAACAGGCAGAGCAAAGCCCTACCACCATGAACGATCTATTCCAACGTATTACGGAGGTTTATGATTTGAGACGGATACGACTTGATGTGGTCTCACATTCATTAAAAAAGGACATTGAGAAATGATAAACCGCTTGGGAAATGGCTTCGGAGGGGAGTTGGCCTACAGCTGTGAAGTGGCCCACAGACCTATGAAATAAAAAATGAATCCAGAATACTGCTGTGGTTCACCATGCAAGACACACTTCAAACACACGCTTCTCTCAATCCCTCTGTCTGGCTTCTGTCAACAAAAGGGAGACTGAAGCTGTCTAAATCCCCCCCCTCACACACACACACACACACACACACACACACACACGCCTGTTTTCCCGAAATGATTTGGTTCATCGGTAGGACAAGCCCAAAGTGCTGGTGTCGGGGCCCGCGGGGGGAGCACCCGGTACACCTTTTGCCATTTTCCAACTCCTCCCGCAGTTTTTCACACATCTGATGTGCAATCGCCTCGACGTGTGACCGCTCGGCATCACGCGTCACGCGGACGGCCCCTGAACCACAGTGAGGAGACCCCTTGCACGACACACGCTACTCCGTTAGCACGAGGTCACGTGGACTGTACATGTAGGTTACGTTGTCCCCGCACGTCTCCTGCTCTGGTTCGACTCCACCAGGAGCGACAAAATGACTGCAGCATGAAGATGAGCCAGATTGAGGCTTTTCTTCTTCTTTTTTGTGTTGCCGCAGAACGAGCACACCGTCTTCAGGGACGATGAACTGTTGGTCTCAGGCAGAGTTTTTTCTTCTCACCTGCGCAGATGCACAGAGACGTTGTGCGCTCTCCTGGCTGCAACGGTCATTTGTACAGGTGATGCATTGGCTGCCGATGGCAAATAAACACAGTTTTCAAAAACACTCAAATTAGCTTCATAAAGCTTGCAGGCTGCGAAGTATGCAGGAAGATATTTATCCCGCAATATTCTCCGGGCAAACAAAATATCTACAAAATAAATGCGTCCGTCACGTAAACAGAGTTATTATCAGGTGTCATTTGATCTAATTATGTAAATAAGCAGAATGACCAACTCATTCAACTTTGGCTTGGTCAGTGGCCCTATGCGCTTTATTTCAATGAATAATCATTTTATTATGCATCGCTTTGCATTTCTAATGTGAGACATACTGGAACAATTACCAACATGAACAAATGAGCAACTGCAGTTGGAAATTATTGTGTGACTCATTGACTTTGCCTTCAGAAAACCTGAAGAAATCATTTAACGTGGTGAGCGAGTTTTCAATATCTCCACAAACACGACACACACTCAGGAAGTGACACCATCCACTCCTGGCGACATATTAAATAAGGATGCAGTGCGGCTCCGCTCGCCAATGATATTGTTTTTGTCCTGATAGCCTCTCCTTCCCAAAAAGATATCAATGTCATGTTTTGTTTACCAGACAGAGAACAAACTGCTTGTTACAGGGATGAGAGAAGTTACCAGCGGCCTCTACTAGACCTGCACCGTTTTTCTATTAAGTCACAACTTCACTGCTCCACCACCTCCGGTCAAGGAAAATACCGTCCGTTGTGTGGAATTGGAACAGTAAGTGCTTTAGTATTACAATGTGTGCTGTTTTCTGGCTGTCCCCAGCAGGAGTGCGACAGATTAATCAGTGTGTCCTCTGCAATTTTCGCAACAGCAGGGTTTATTGAGAAATCCGGCTGGAGTCTGTCGCAAAGTTGTTATGCTGCTCATGAAATAAAAAGTAATTGCAGGATTAAAGTGTTTTCACGTCTACATTGTTAAACAAATGAGTATTAATGTGCATATATTTACTGTAGGGGCGCCGAAAAACTTTTTGTGTGAACTACCAAATATTTTGAAATAGCACAGGTATAGAAAGGATTGCAGTATAATGTTGGCTGGCTGATCCTGTTGGACAGAAACTAAACCATGTTGTTTGTGAAAGGGTCAGGGTTTTCCGTAACACGGAAGTGAAACAAGCCAAACAGAAATCAGTAATGAGAAACACCATTTTTTTTTTTTTTTAGCTTTTTCCAACTTTTGATTTTCTTCTTTCCATTGTACATCCGGTGGCAGGAGATGCTGGTTATGTAATGTATTGTAAGACAAAGACAAGTACCTACCTGTATCTAGACTCTAATTGTCCCCTAGAGGCACCTCCACTGTTTCAGCTAGGAAAACGCTTTGTGGCTGTAAGCCTATTGTAAATTATATCAAAGGAAATTAGATTAAAGCAATTGGATTTTCATGCTAAATTACTCTTTAGCCCTCAAATGACCCACTGAATGAGAGAACGGCACCACAGGCTGATTTAAGTAACTGTAAACTAGTGTGCCGTGCTGTGTGTGAGAGAGAGAGAAGATTATTCTAATGGCATTCTTCAAAAACCTTTACTTACAAACAAACAAACACAATACAGTTAGGTGTCAGGACTGTGTGTTTTGCGAGAAAGTTATCACAGTTAAAGAAATTATATTTGTGTCGTACGCAACACACCAGAAAGTTTACGTACACAAAAAGCCTCTTCTGTTTGTTTGTCTTGGGATGATGCGGTGGTAATGGATGCGCCACTTGATCAGCGTGCGACATGAGAAAATAATATGCCATGAAAGTGACTTTTCATTTGCTGGCAGCACACATAACCACATTACACGCTAAACAAGAAAAGCAGAAGGACAAAATTAAGGGTTGTTTTCTCTGATCGCTGCGTATCTAATTTGCATGACTTTGCATAATATACTTCATAAAGGCAACAATATTCATAATGTGACAGCCAAATCATATTTGTCTTGATAGGGCATCAACATTAATTTCACTTCGGATGCAGGGTAAAGAAAAAGGGCTCCAGTTTGGGATGAAACGCCGGGAAGTGGGAGGGGGGGATGGGGGGAGGGAATAGAAGTCTTCACACTTCTCCTGAGGTGTGATAATATCTTTACCACTCCTCTCCGAAGGTCTAAATATACTATCTTTAGAATAACTGAAGGTGGTAATGTCTTTTGCCATCAAGTCAGACAGCACATGTTTTGTTTAGTGTCCTTAACCAAGTAGCTGAGATCTTATGAAAATGGGGGATGGGGTTCTTTTATTGTGAAGGATGACTGTGGTTCTTTCAGCATTTCATACGTACATACGTTGGTTGTTTTCTGAACACACATTCTATCCTCTTCTTCTGGTTTAATCTCTGCCTCTCTATCTACTCTGCAGGTCTATTTGACATGGGTGTGCGTACGGGAGCATGAGATCGAGAGTGTTTGGCATCTTGGTTAAAAAACAGAAGACTAATTACCTCCTGAAATAATTTAATGTCAGCTCTGGTGTGGGCTCCCCTCAGCAGGACAGCTGAACAGGCCCAGCCCTCTGCTGGGAGATTCATCTCTGTCAGCTTAGATAAACCTGCCGGCCATCACGGCGCTGGCACACACACACACACACACACTCACCTTGATTCTGGACCCTGAAAAAGCCTGATGAAGCCATCCTGTCCTGTCCCCACCGGAAAAAGACAGGAGGCCTAAATGAACACGAGCTTTCATTACCGCTTCCCTTTTTAGCACTTAGGTGGTGCATCTGTTTGTATGTTTTTTTTGGTGCAAATCACCTTTATCCTCCGCAGGCATAACCAGGTGCCATCCCTATTTGCAATGGTCAATGGAGCTGTCACGTTGTGGGTAAATGGGATTTTCATAGGTGTGATGAGAGTGAATAAGTAAAATACGTATTACTTGCTTACTTCTTATCACAAATGTCAATCGCAATCTTCATTCACTTTCACATGTTGACTAGTGGGTGTCATGAATCCAGCTTTAAACACATTGATGGTAATATTTAAGTGACTGTATGGGAATTACAAGGGTGGGGGAGGAGGGGGAGAACATAACGTTTCACTCTATAAAACAACAGCATAATTCATAGTTGCTTTAGCTTTTGCGAGATGAAGGATGAATCTCAACACCCTCCTCCCAAAATAAAAAAAATAAAATAAAAAACAGCACCGAATTTATATAACGTTTCACCATGGCTCAGGTGAGGTAGAGGATCAACCTTTAACCCCAGGGTCGGTGGTTCAATCCCCAGCTCTACATGCCAAAGTGTCCATGAGTTGAGCACTGACCCCCAGTTGCTGGGCGTCACACCAGCCTACTGCTCCTACATGCTTAGCTGACGACATAATTCTATGTGATGAAAAAAGGTTTTAAAGTATTTTTTATATCATTTCTGATGATGTACTCATATTTAAACCATGACATATTAATGAATCAATACTTTTCACATAGTCAAATTGCACATAAGAACCTTACATAATGGGGAACCCCACATACTGAAAATGTAAATTGTAAATGAGACGGATCTTTAATGCTGCTGAAGAGAATTCTGAATAATAATTTTAAGGATTATTTATATGCGATGAATTTATGGCCTTACATGCACTGTAAATACAGATAAAGAAACCGACTGCAAATATCAAAACAGGGAAGTAATAAGTCAGTAAACAGCTGAAGACGGCACGGGCCTTCACGGTACAGATAACCTTTGAGTTTTTCATAAAGACGATGTGGTTCTTGACCAATGTAGGACACGTGTCAGCATTAATGAACGGAATAATGCTCAAAATTGTTTTTTGTTTTTTTTGCAACTTCACATGTTACTCGAACCGGTTGCCGATGTGTGATGCTCAACTTGAGATCGAAGATGTTTGTGAAATAGAATGGCACACTTTTGAAAGATGATGCCACATCTCTTAAAGGTGCCTTCATGCAACCATATTGACTTCAACATTAATTTAAATCTACAAATAAAAATCTTGCCTCAAAAAAATGCTAGCTCCCGCCCCTCGTCTGAAAGATGACTGTGGCTCCTCTCGGCCGTGTCCTTGTGGTCCAATCAAACCGCACCTTATGTGTCGGTCACACGGCTTAAGATCAACCATCCTTTGAAAATGAATGCTGAAATATCTTTCCAAAATAGTCTCTCATCATCTCCAGCATCACCTGATCTGTTCAGTGTTGCTCTCTGACCATGTTAGTCAAAGTGGCGCCTTTGAAAAGATGAGATTGGTATGTATTCAAAACACAGAGAGAATGCTTAAGTAATATGTCAATAAAAATACATTCAGTGTTTTTTTGTTTGATTTTTGCCAAGCAGACAAATGGATTAACTTGTTGGCAACATAATGAAAGGCACAAAGGGACGCAGTCGAGTAGTCTTTGTTCTTTGATGGCCATGAAAAAAAAGCATGTACGCGATTCTTGACGGTGCCCCAATGGCTCTTTGTTTGGTGAGAAATGGACATAAAGGGCAAAACTGAAAAGCATCAGCAGTTAAATTTGTCTACGCAGACCTGGGCTTTTGTTTCTGATTGATGGAGCAAGAAATTCAGACACGCAGATTTAACAGTGTTTTGAGTAAGGAGGCTGCCATTGTATATTCATTCAATAGAATTTCATCTTGCGTCTCCTTCTTTCTCCTCGCCATCGCGCTCTCTCTCTCTTTTCACACTTTTGTCTTCTTGATTTCCTAAAGGTCAAACGGGCGACGGGGTCCCCGTACTTGCACACGCTTTCGTCAGATGTAGGGACAGCCGCCGTGAATGGAAACGTAGAGCTGTGACATTGTGACAGCTTTATTGTTAAAAAAAATAAATTCTATGACATTCCAGTTTCCATCTTACAATAAGTTTTTTTCTCTCAGATCCGGTTATGTGAAACCTTTTGTACCACTTTATGAATTCCTATACTGAACACTGACACAGTGGTCTTGTAGGGTAAACAAGCAGTTATAATATCAATATATTCAAGTCAACAGAGGTAATCATGTTTTTCAGTTTTTTTCAGATCTGGAAATTTCACACTGCATTATTTCCCCGGTGAAGGTTTAAAAGTCTTCTAAAGGATCCTTGTGGAAGCTCGGAGGCAGAGACAATAACCTGGATTACATTTCATGAAACAAATGAATTAACCCTTTCTTTGCCGGCACTTCTTAGCATTTTAACGTCAGACAGATGCGAGAGTTGATCTCTGCGGTGAAATTGACATTCTCATACTGTGTGTGAATGAATAAAACGGCTTGGAGCAGGTGTCATTCAAATGCGAGCGGGCCGGCGTTTGAAATAACAACCCGAGTCAAAACACAGGCATATTCATCGACCCATTCATCCATTCATCCCCTTTCTCTTTCTTTGTTTCCTTCTTCATCCCTTCATGAAACGGCACAAAGAAATGCAGAAGAATTGTGAGAGTGAAGGATGATAGAATCCTAAAGCTTTAAGGTGAACGGCACTACAGTATCTGGGTGGTGTAGAATGAGCTCCATTATTGCTCTCAGGGCTCAAATTGAAAACATTACCGCTCCCATTCAGAGTCCTCAGACACAGAGGATGGTCTTTATTTCCAATCTCAGTCTCCTTTCTGGTTGAGGGAGCACACGTCCTGTGCAAGTGTGTCCATACATGTGTCTGTGTGTGTGCGTGTGTGTGTGTGTAGGGAGACGGAGGGAAAGATCGTGTGTGTGTGTGTTTTTTTTGTCTCCACAAGAGTGTCTCAATAAAGTCATCACTGCTGATGCTGTGCATATACGTGACCTCCCCCGAGCCTTTTTCTCATTACCCCCCACCACTCGCAGACGGAGACCTCAGTGCATCTTTAAAGACTGCCTTCACGTCGCCAAAGCTGTGGCATTAGCAGGCAGTGCTGCGGTGTTGACCTTGGTCAGCTCCGGGGACATCATCAGTATGCATTGTGTTTCACTCAAAAGGACACGCGGCCATATTTGGGTGAGCACGCAAACGGGTAAAAATCACAAGTTACTTACTAGAAAAAATATCTAGTTTTGCTTTGAAGTTCAAGCGCTTCACATTGCGTTGTCTCTTTTTAGATTCATTCTTTAGAGAAATAAACCGAGGCATTAAAGCTTTTGGAGACGCCATGTACTAAAGATACAAAGAGAAAGTTGGCTTTGTTCATAATATTCATGATTATATTGCGGAGCAACACTGTTGCATTCGGTACGAGATTTTACATCATGCGCATCAAATATTGAGAAATGCAACGAAAACATCTGAATATATGTAAAATAAGTCTTGAGAATACTTAAACCAGGCGGCTCCAACCTGGCTCATTTCTGAAAGGCTGTTTACCTAAAAACAATTCTCTGGAAGTAGAAAGGTCACATCTCCCTCATCCCTCCTCCACCCTTGTTTCTCCTGCCACCCCTCCCCTTCATCCGAGGGAGGCTGCCAGATTGCTTTAGCCTTTTTAGTGCAGCTAGCTGACAGACAGACAAGGCGCTTGACAAGGTCATCGCCAGGAAAAGCATTCATGATGGACGCCAGCACAAACCCATGGATCTGCAATGTACTATTTTATGTGTATACTGACAGTGAATTGTCTAAGTAAAACACTTAATACCAGCTTGTCTTTTCGGGCACGGTGTGTCCATCTTTATTGTTTTGTACCCGTAATTTGCGCACCTTGGTGATGTCATCACAACAATACTGTTACCTGAACAGGAAGTAGTCAAGATACTACATGCAACACGCATTGTGTGGCTTTAAAGTCAATTCGAAGGAAACAAATGTACGCCGAATCTAAAATCATCCTGTGATGCTTCAAGGAGGAGTTGTTGAGAATTAGCAAACTATTCTGAATGGAGGAGTCAACAGACAAAGCCTTATTTCTCCTCTTTTGAAAGAACACTTTCCCCAAATCTCCCACTCATCATCAGTGCAACTAAAATTAGAACCCCTTACTTCTCAAAATCATACACTCACACAACAATGGGTGGCTAGTTACAGTTGAAAGTGGCAGTGCAAGACTAGTGATAGACGAGGTATGGCAAGAAATCTTTCATTTAATTAATTAACACCTGAACGTGCTGTTTCCTGCCATATTGAGCCTTCTATCATGACCCATGAAGCTGCTCTTTCACGATAAAGCTCAGTTTATATTGCACTCGGTGTTCCCACTCACTATTGCGTGAGACTTTGGTAGGTGGACCTCAGACCCTTCTTGGGGTGTTCGGGGGCATGCTCCTTCTGAATTAGTTTTTGGAGGGCAAAATTAGGGAAGAGTTAGATAAAGAGCGTTGTGCTTTTGTAAAAACTGGCGTCCTCTAGTAAAAAACAGAATCATAAACAGATTGGTTTGAAAAAAAAGTCCCACCCACATAGCATGGTAAACGAGACGAGTCGACAGCCACAGCCCCGGGATGTGTGGAGGTGTGCGTGAGAGGTGCCCCGAGTTCATATGGGAAAGCGGTTTAAGGACGGGACATTTCTTTTATTCTCAATGCCTAACAGAACGATATAACTAGTTTTGATCCAAGCTCAAATGTGTGTAAAATAGCAATGTTGCATGAGTGTGCAAAATACACACTTTTGCTCCACAAGTGTAACAGTGGAGGGTACAGCTGCTGCGCTCGCTCCATCGCTCAGGCACATATGCACCTAACACAACACTAAATGTGCCTCCATTACCTTTTGAAACTTGAAGCTACCTTGAGCATTTCTTTGTGACATTTTCGCATTTTTTTGTCACTGCTCAGTCCCCCAGGTACTTCCCATCATTTTGAAACCCTTCATGCTTGTCTGGCAGTCAATAGCCAGGGCTGACAGAAGGACTTCCTTTTTGGGCCTCGAGCACAAACACAGGTTGTGAAGGCTAATGCTCCTCCGCCTGACAGCATGAATAGAAGCAGTGCACTCTGGAAGAAAGGCTAACTGGGCTAAATGGGGTATTTGCATTAAGGAATGGCAAAGGTGTCGTAGTGCCTAATCGCTTTTGATCAAGAAAGAAAGGAGGTGCGCTTCTCCAACGAGGTTGAATTATACTGTTAAGTGGTCCCTTGCACATCAATAGAATGACCTCAAACCCTCACAATCGTTCTGATCTTATAAAACGGTCAAGCTGTGGTTGATTGTGAAATTGCCGTGTCCTTAAGTTGAGAGTAACCTTTACTGCCACTGTAATCTGATTCAGAACAGTGTCTTATGCTGTAAATCAGTCAACGCCTGAGAAAAGGGAAGTTAGAAGGGTTCATCACTTATGTCCTTTACAAAGTTAGACTTCTCCTTTTAGTGGGGAATGTTTCCAACAAAGGAAAATTATGTTAACAGCTATCTATGGGCAGTGGCTAAGAACCGTTGGAAGGCTTTTAAGAATATCTTCCCTTTTATTGTCCTGCTTTTTGGCTTCTCCCTGATGTCGCAGGGCTTAAGGCAACATCGCTCACTGCACAAAAGTGTCCGTGAAAGGACTGAACAGATGTGTCCGCGCTGGGAAAAAGAAAAGGGAGAAAGCTGACGCAAAGATAAATGATGAGATGAGAGGGGTGAAGAGAATGATACAGTAAAGACAGAGAGAGAGGGAGATTGGAGGTGGACGGGGAGTGAAAGATGAAGTGGCGTGATGCCAGTCCATTGCCGTACCTTGTTATCTTCATCCCACTCGGTTTTAGACTTGTCTATGTGTCTGACAGGAAGTATCAAATGTATCAGGGTTCCCAGAATTTAAACCCTCTTGCACACCGCCACAGACAGAATCGAATAACAATACAGTTTTTTTATTTCTATGGAGTGTGTTGTACTTCAGGAGGTCATTAGGGAGCAGAGACTTAACAGGAAATCAGATCTAATCAACTGCACGCTCAGAATCTCATCTCATTTTCCTCCTGATTTGAGTGTTTAAATCATGACACAATTACAGCAACACAAATGTTTTGACTTTGGGCGAAGGAATTGCATTTGCGTCCTTTTTTTTAACAATGAGCGGATACTTTGGGCATGAAGAAAGAAATGTATCACTTCACAATGTCACACATTTCTTACAGCTGAACAATTCATCCCAACACCTCAAACTGAACTGGGTATACTTGTCATGTAGATTGCCCCCGTATCCATAGTTACTGCAGTGATGCAAATAAATTGTGATTCTGCAATGTTCATGAGTTCACATACATTATTGTGAGCGGGAGATGAAGCGTGATGTTCCTATATAGCGATGTCAAAGTGCATTAGCGAAACTCTCACTCTCCCGGTGGGATTGAGTGCCTGATGAAACATTAGTTTAGCAACAGTGTCAAACCCTGTTCCATCCTCACAGCCATCCATTATCACCTGCTTATCCGGGGTCGGGTCGCGGTGGCAGCAGGTTCAGCAGGCCGACCCAGGCCTCCCTCTCACCCGCAACACTTTCCAGCTCATTCTGGGGGATCCCGAGGCGTTCCAAGGCCAGCCGGGAGATATAATCCCTCCAGCGTGTCCTCGGTCTTCCCCGGGGCCTCCTACCAGTTGGACGTGCCCGGAAAACCTCTAATGGATGGAGGAGTCAGGAGGATATGCATATAGTCAGGAGGCATCCTGACTATATGCCCGAACCACCTCAGCTGACTCCTTTCGACACGAAGGAGCAGCGACTCGACTCCAAGCTCCCCCCTGATGTCCGAGCTCCTTACCCTATCTCTAAGGCTGAGCCCGGCCACCCTACGGAGGAAGCTCATTTCGGCCGCTTGTATCTGAGATCTCGTTCTTTCGGTCACGACCCAGAGTTCGTGACCATAGGTGAGGGTTGGAACGTAGACCGACCAGTAAATGGAGAGCTTTGCCTTCCGGCTCAGCTCCCTCTTCACCAAGACGGACCGGTACACCGCCTGTTTTACTGCTGCAGCCGCACCGATCCGCCTGTCGATCTCCCGCTCCACCTTACCCTCACTCGTGAACAAGACCCCGAGATACTTGAACTCCTTCGCTTGGGGTAGGCAGTTTGCCCCCACCTGGAGGGAGCAATCCGCCGGTTTCCGGCAGAGCACCATGGCCTCAGATTTGGAGGTGCTAACTCTCATCGCTGCCGCTTCGCACTCGGCTGCAAAACGCCCCAGTGAATGCTGGAGGTCACGGTCCGAGGAGGCAAACAGGACCACATCATCCGCAAACAGCAGAGAGGCGATCCCGAGACTCCCGAACCGGATCCTCTCCGCCCCTTGGCTGCGCCTAGATATCCTGTCCGTGAAGGTCACGAACAGGACCGATGATAAAGGGCAGCCCTGGCGGAGGCCAACACCTACCGGGAACGTGTCTGACTTACTACCGAGGAGACGAACACAGCTCCTACTGCAGGCGTACAGAGACCGGATGGCCCGTGCCAACGGTTCCGGCACCCCATACTCCCGCAGCACCCCCCACAAAAACCCCTGAGGGACCCGGTCGAAAGTCTTCTCCAGGTCTACAAAGCACATGTAAACTGGTTGGGCAAACTCCCAGGACCCCACCAGTAATCTTGCGAGAGCTGGTCCACTGTTCCACAACCGGGACGGAATCCGCACTGTTCGTCTTGAATCTGAGGTTCGACAAGCGGTCGGAGCCTCCTCTCCAGCACTCTGGCATAAGCTTTTCCCGGGAGGCTGAGCAGTATGATACCACGATAGTTCGAGCGCACTCTCCGGTCCCCCTTCTTGAAGATGGGAACCACCACCCCGGTCTGCCAGTCCATGGGCACCCCCATGCGACACTGAAAAGGCGTGTCAACCAAGACAGCCCAACAATGTCCAGCGCTTTCAGCATCTCAGGGCGGATCTCATCCACCCCTGGCGCCTTGCCACCAAGGAGCTTTTTGACTACCTTAGCGACCTCTGCCAGGGATATGGGTGAATCCACCCCAAAGTCTTCTGGCGCTGCCCCCTCTCCGGGGGACATGTTGGCCGGGTTTAGGAGTTCCTCAAAGTGCTCTTTCCACCGCCCGACGATGTGACCAGTCCGGGTCAGCAGTTCCCCCCCCCCCTGCTGAGAACAGCCTGGGGTAGACCCTGCTTTCCCTTCCTGAGCCGTCGGATGGTTTGCCAGAACTTCCTTGAGGCCAACCAAACGTCCTTCTCCATGGCCTCCCCGAACTCCTCCCATGCCCGAGTTTTAGCCTCCGCGACCATCGCCACTGCAGCCCTTCTGTCCCGCCGGTACCCGTCAGCTGCTTCAGGAGACCCCTGGGCCAGCCAGGCCCGAAAGGCCTCCTTCTTCAGTTTGACGGCTTCCCTCACCCCCGGTGTCCACCACCGGGTTCTCGGGTTGCCGCCACGACAGGCACCGATGACCTTCCGGCCACAGCCCCGAGCAGCTGCGTCCACAATAGAGGCTTTGAACAAGGTCCACTCGGATTCCATGTCCCCAGCCTCCCTCGGGATTTGTGAGAAGTTCTTCCGGAGGTGGGAGTTGAAGACCTCCCGGACAGGATCCTCAGCCAGACGTTCCCAGTTCACCCTCACTACACGTTTGGGCTTGCCAGGTCTTTCTAGCCGAGTCCCCCGCCATCTGATCCAACTCACCACCAGGTGGTGATCAGTTGACAGCTCTGCTCCTCTCTTCACCCGAGTATCCAAGACATACGGCCGCAGATCAGATGATACGATTACAAAGTCGATCATTGATCTCCGGCCTAAGGTGTTCTGGTAACAGGTACACTTATGAGCCACCTTATGTTCGAACATGGTGTTCGTTATGGACAAACTGTGGCTAGCACAGAAGTCCAACAACAAAACACCATTCGGGTTCAGATCGGGCAAGCCGTTCCTCCCAATCACGCCCCGCCAGGTTTCTCTGTCATTGCCCACGTGAGCGTTGAAGTCTCCCAGGAGAACTATGGAGTCGGCAGGCGGCACCCTTTCCAGGACCCCTCCCACCGACTCCAAGAAGGCCGGATACTCCGAAATGCTGTTCGGTGCATAAGCACAAACAACAGTCAGAGCCTTACTCCCCGCAACCCGTAGGCGCAGGGAGGCGACCCTCTCGTTCCCCGGGGAAAACTCCAACACAGCGGCGCTCAGCCGGGGGCTCGTGAGTATCCCCACTCCCGCCCGGCGCCTCTCACCCTGGGCAACTCCAGAAAAGGACAAAGTCCAACCCTTCTCCAGGACCTTAGTTCCAGAGCCCATGCTGTGCGTGGAGGTGAGCCCAACTATATCTAGCTTACCACCTCCTGCACCAGCTCCGGCTCTTTCCCCGCTAGTGAGGTGACGTTCCACGTCCCTAGAGCTAGTCTATTCCGCCAGCGATCGGCCCGCCCAGGTCTCCCGCCTGGCCCGCCGCCCGGTCTACATAGCACCCGACCCCGATAATTCTCCCTGCGGGTGGTGGGTCCACAAGAGTGTCTCAAACCCAGTTCACCGTGAGGCAAATGCATTGCCACGCAGGTTGAGAGAGACAATTATTATGATCAGAGGTCGGGCCCTCATGGGGCTCTGGCGGTCTGCCTCCTTTATCTGGATGTCTGTTTCCCAATGCTGCAACGGCCGTTTGGGGGACCGCTTGTCGCACCGATCCAAACATGCTGATTCCTTGGTGACCAGTATTACCAGTAGGGTGTATCCTTAAATAACTCTGCAACCATTTACAGTGAACTGTCCCTTCATGTTGTGGTCACACCAAAAAGTGCCTGTAGGTGTGAATGTAAATAGCTGCTCTTGCCAAATGTTTGCTTGGAGGCACTACGACTGCTGCCGCCGCTGTTCATCTTGCATTTCACAAGCTCCACCTCCACCCCACCATCCACCTGGAGGCTCTGATTCTATATTTCCCGAGGCGAAATGTAAATATTTAATATTCACAAATAGTTAGCTGACGCCAAGATAACAAAACTTCAGTTTGTGGTGCTGCTGAATTGCATCACGATATATTGACGGTTGTTTCTATTATTTTGTCCACCCCAAAGTATTGCCTTTTACTGACCGCCCTAATTGCTTCAGACCCCGCCAGCAGGCTGTAATTAAGTTGGCGCTTAGTAACCCTGGACAGCGGTTGTGACACAAAGAGCAAAATAAATGTTTGCTGTACAGTACATGAGACTTCCTGGAAACCTGTGTTTCTATTATATGTAGTTCCGGTTAAATGGACTAATCAACACTACTGCCGATTTAATGCCCTGAAAATGGCAACACTTTATTTTATTTTTTTTCGAGTACTGCAGATGTAAGCTTGTGCAGAGATTGTAAAGGCCTCCCCACTGAATGATACAATTCCCACCCAGGTGCCACTTTTATCTGTTGCATTGCTCTTCAAGGTTATCTCAAACGTGCGACACAAAGTACTCTCACCCGGCAAAGAGAGGAAGCAAGGAAAATAACCAAAACCATCAGTCACTAATTCTATTTCCTAGCTCAGGGAGGTGGTACAGCCGGAGGGGAGGAACACTGACTTACACACCTCCACTTAGCCCCAGCTGAGGGCCCCCCACCACCCTTGAGATAGAGTTACCACAGGGGTGCCACTTGGAGGCTAAACGCCCTTCTCCAGCAGGCCCCTCAGGGCCCCATTGTACATTCGTCCCTCAGTGGGAACCCTTGCCACTGCAATCTCTAGCCAATCACCTTCCCGAGAGACAGTCTCATTTGTGTAGACCCTGAGTGAACTTTATGTGACTGTGAAGCAAAATTCACACTCCAAGGACTTGTTCAATAGAGGCTGTTAGATTTTTTTTGTTTTACCAGTCTACAAAACAGTGTGATATCCTACAGCAGTGTGCTAGAGCTTTGTAGAGGAATGAAAGGCATAGGTGTATACATCAAAAATCGTGGGCTTGTTGATGACTTCAATGCTGCAGATTCATGAACATCGTTGCCTCATCTGTGCCAAATCAGCCTTTCTTTGCCTGTCTCCTGTTTGTCATTCGATGTAGGATTCAGTCAGCAACACCATGGGAAAAGAGCTGCAAAGCATTATATTTCTCAGGGGAATGCGGCTTTGTGAAGGAATTTACCTTTAGAAGATAACTTTCCTTTTTTCAAGCGGATCTGGTCCTGCAGGCGATGCACCATGTGGCCTCTAGCGAAAGGGCATGACTGTGTGGGTTTGCCCCAGAGATAGGGTCTCGAGGCAGGGGATGGATCTGGCCCATCCCCTGTCCTCTGTGTGCTGGCTCACACTAGTGAGAACACCTGGTGTAAGTCCTCAAAGTCCAGAGCAGGATCGCTGCTCCGCAAAGCGTAATAAGCCAATATACCAGCTATTCTTTGCTTTAGTTTTCCTTATCATGAGCGGACGGGAGTCTTTTCTTCTGGTCGGGCTTTGTCACGGCAGGAAACCAAACAAGGCAGCAATGGGGGCTTAAACTTAACTTATTGGAGACCAGGCTACTTCCATTCACATCCATTCTCTCTATAATTTCAAGTTACTGACTTGAAGGACAGTTGTAAAGTTCAAATGTATCACTCCTCCTTCCAGAGAGTCATGTTTAGCAGTACTACACCATTGTGTATATATACCCTGTCTGACTGGATGTATCCAGTATAGTGATTGCAGGACTGTGATGTCAAGTGCTTTTTTGGTTTTGCAGTCTAATATTCCCACAGGTGCTGCTCATACATCCAATATGAATGTCAATTGTCACTGGAGAGAGGGTATGTATACGCACTTATTTTTATTATTTAAGCCTCAAACTGCTGTCGTAGGACGATTGGACACTATATTCCAGCGGGATCATGCTGTCTCATCTCCCTCCTGTCCGGTTTTCCCAGTCTCTCTGACTCTCTGTCAAACTGTATGTGGTGTATATGTGAGCGCACGGGTCTCAAAGACTCAAGAGTACCGATCCGTCGCCGTCACCGCGACAACACTCCCCCACAGACTCAATCACTAACTAGGCTACCACGGATCACTTCTTTCGCTGAAAATCCTTTCATATTTGTCCGACTATCCTTTTATCCCTCTGCGCGCGAGTGAAGTGCTGACACATGCAAAAAATACATTCTCAAATAGACCAACGTAGTACTTATTCTAAACAATAAATCCTTCACATTTTAATCTCCACAAGCACAACCTTTTTTTTGCCACATCATGAAAACAAAAACGCCTCGTGGCTGCAGTCCATATTGTAAATCTAGAGTGTTTCTGACAGATTGAATGTGGGCGTACGTACAAATAGGGTTGGAGAGCCTAGTTAATCTGCTCTATAATATTTGCTAAGATAAGCATTGTGTCGACTTGCTGCAGGCCCTGGTTTGGCTTAAAAGGTTAGCAAAGTCATTGGGCTGCAGCCCGTGCAATGTTGCTGCGGCAGCATCCATCTTTGCGAGAGTAATGTGAACGCCGTGACATTCTCCCGGTTTTAGTGAGGGCACAGGGAAAGATATGGTCTGTCAGCAACGACGCAGATTGGTTGCAAGATGCTAAAGGTGAGACGCTGTAGAATGTGTGGCTCTGCACTCAGTGCCCCTAATTTGCATGGAGTAGTTTGTATTTCAGAGTAGTTTGTAACAAGATGTGAGAGCGGGAGATGTGTGTGTGTGTGTGTTTGTGTGTGTGTGTGTGTGTGTGTGTGTATGTGTGTTTGTGTGACTCTGTGAAAGCTACTGTAAGGCAACTATTTACTCGTTTATATGGGGGGGGGGGAGCATTACCACCATCCCCTCCCCTTGCCTCTTTCTATTTTCTCTCTCACTCTCGAAACGAGAAACAGATGTCCAGGCGACCTCCCTTCATTTACCACTGCTCCTCCGGGGTATAACTCAGAGCTTCTCCAGAACCCTGCCCGGCCTTCACCATCCTTCGGACCAAACGTGAGACTTAGAAAGCGGACTCAGAGACGGTACTGGCAAGGGCAGCAAGCCAAGACTGGCTCTATCTTCATATAACTCCTGCTGGAGGTGGGAGACTGTGAGCTGGACTCTGCCCATCCCTCTGCTGTAAGTGGTCATTAAAGAGCCGGCTGACAGCGCTTTCCTCTATGAGTAGTGGTGGAGGTGTCCTGTTCGCTGCACCAACTACTCCACTCAACACCACGAGGTTCAATTTAATGGTGTCTGCTGGTTAGTACTGATCCATCTGTCACTGTGATAGCGTGTTAGCTATCATCTTGCCTTGCAGCCCTGTGTGGTGCAGAGTGTGTCATCTCTTCACTGACAGTACTAAACTTCAGGTTTGATTTTCTGTTTTCGTGCAGATTACACAAGGACAGACACACGAGAAGATGAAGGAGGAGAAGTGGGTTCTTCTTCTCTACGTTTTTTTTGAAAACCTTTTCTTGTCTTTTCAATTTCCCTCAAATGACCCTGAGTGGTTTTAAAGATCAAGAAACAGAGCTGGTTGACAGGTTGATCCCGGGGTAATCTCGGTTAGGGCCCTTCTGTTTGATTGCTGTGGACTGAATGTGAAGCAAATTTTAAATGTTTTATACAAGAGGCCTGTAGATTGCTGCAGATAAAGCTTTGAACAGCACTTGTTTGATAGGAAAGATTCATCGACTTCACATGCGTGCTGCCCTCCAATTACCATTATTCTATGGGACAGGCTCCAAGTACTGTATGTATTTATGCGGGAATGTGAGCAGGTTGCATTTCCAGAAAAATGGATCATAGTTTGGTAACTGCAAATCTGGTGTAAAATTGTATCCAATGTCATTCCAAGCAAAACACAGTTTGTATAAAAACAATAAGGCTCTTACGCATCATGCCTCAATACTGATGAGGCATCTTTTGATTACCATGCTATCCCTAGAGTTAATGGCAGATGTAATTTCATACCCATCAACTATAACTTAACGTCTTTCTCATATTTCAATTCCAGCGCAATGTTCTCGCTCCAGGTATTCAGGCAAATGGTGAATAAATTACTTGGAGACGCCCAGAAACTGTTATGGTCTTTCATTGTTATTCGTTCAGTATGGTTCTGGGTTTTATTTATCTGCCTTTATTTTACGTTTGGAAATCGTGGCAGATAATCTTCGGGAACAGGCATAGGAGAATTAAGCTGCATGGTGCCTTGGTTGGCCCCCACGTCCCCCATTCTACTTTCCCTCTACCCCTTTCTCTCCCTGAGTCTGCCTCCCAATCCAATCCACCCCATTCATCAGATGCAAGTGATAAGCTTGGGGAGCACATGCAGAGGCACACTGTCAGCTAAGCTCTCTATGCGACTGTTTTGTATTGCAGTAACTGTCTCATATGTGTCGCCACCTTTAAGTGAAACATTTTTAGCATCTTCGGCTTGTTTGTCTGTGCACCGGTTTGTAGCAAACAGGCGCAGGGTACTTTATAGGAAATAAGCATTCATTACTCACCAGGAAATATATGTCATCAACACAAACTGTCATGTTCCAAATATGTTTTTTCGAATTAGCGTTAAACAGGCAGTTATGTGACACTCTTAAAGGTTCTCTATACAGGATTCAGAGCATTCATTTTTAGTGCTTGTCTGTCCTCTGCTACTGGCTAGCTCATGGTCGCCGCTCTAGACCGCTGTCATATGGAGGGGGGGGGAATAAAGCTGATAACACCTTGCTGACCCACGTCGTCATCACGGAAACGTAGCTCCCACTCTCCAGTTCCATGTCAGGTTAACACTGTTCGCTCTGACAGCACTGTTGCCGTTGTTTGCACGGTTAGCACTGTTAGCGGCAAGCTGTAGGCTCAGCTGTTGGAGGTCATGGAAATGCTCTCCATTCTGTATTCAGCACCTTTAAGTACATATAAGTGGATATTGTTAGAGTAACAGTTGTTAGAGTCATTTCAAATGAGTTGAGCTAGAATACTTGTAGGCTACTCGATAGCAACTGTGAAAGTACCCTCTGGGGTACAAGAACCTCTATTTGGGAATTACTGCTGTAGGCCTACAGTTTGCGTGCCTGCATCTGAATTTCCAGGTGTTGAGAGACAAAGGCGATGAAAGACAAAGACGGAGCAATTTAATCTCACTAGCATAGCGAGTATATCTTTCCCACTGTTCAATTCTCCATGTTAGACTTATCTCAGTCGATGGACATACATTAAATCAAACGAGACCTTTCCTCTGCAGATAGAAAATGAATTGCCTTCATCCTTTCATTAGACACTTTATCTAACTTCCATTCTTCTATTTATCTATCTGAGAGAGCATTCATGTGTCACTTTCTCTTATCCTTGGAGACGAGCGTGGAGACAATGGTTCCACTGCAGCATTTCCTCCTGTTCAGTCTCTGCTCAGCAAAACATGACGGAACAAATGAACCAATTAAGTGTGCTGGTGGCTGTGCCGTCCCTGGGGGGGCATCTAAGGAACTGAGACCGCCTGATTAGCTCCAAGGAAGGCCTGACTGGAGACAGCCTGCTAAGAGTGAGAAAAGCTCCCACAATGTGAACACACACCACTTGATAGTACACCTGTGTGTATCGCCCTCTATGCTCTTGGCATTTTGATTGGTGTCTAAGCTGTTTTTAACTTGGAATTTTTACAGCGGGACACACACACAAACAAATGTGTGAGTCAGATTAGCACTGGGAGCAAGCTTGCCAAATGTGCTGTGGATTATAATTGCATTTTACAACAGAGACAGACCTTATAGCCAGCAATATAACCTACAATGTGGGCTACATGATACGACAAATCACCTGCATGAGTGACTTCTCCAGTTGGGGAATGCAGGAATGTCTCAGGCACTTTAACTTTATTTCCATTGATCTCATGTGCTTCAGGAACACCTAGATGGGTTGCACTTGACTGTAAACAAGAAGGATCAGTTAATACCTGCAGTATTGATCTGACTTTACCCTCTAACATTGAATCTCTTTGAGACACTGTTCAATCTTTCTGTTATCACACGGATGAAACTTGTGAGCTCTCTAGGACTGCTGTAGGTAAACATTGCTTACAGAGAGACATCTTTAGCTGGCAGTAAACAGAGTAGCAGAGGTTGCGAAACGTAAACAAAACCAGTCGGATTGGCCATCTAACCATCTGCAAGAGAAGAATGGAGAGAGGTCTTCAGAAATTAGTTTTTATTTGACAAGTTTGAATTGTTCTTTCATGTCAGCGAGTATTGGCCCTGGTTCCTGTTGACAAAGACAAGTATCCGCACGTTATGGAAATATCCGAGAAGAAGCAGCTGATCAGTCATGTCATTTAAATGTTCAGTACCTCAGAATTTATTCAGCACAGATCCATTTTCATGATCCATTTCACGCATTAACTCTTTTTTGTTCAAGGCAAAAAAAAAAAGCCAAGCAAGCGTAAAAACTAAAAGTTCAAATTTTACCATTTACATTTTGATTTTCTAAAGCGTTATGTGCATGGAAATTTGATAATTAAATCACTACTTATTTTTCACAGAACCCGTTCTCACTCCCGGCTCGTCAAAGACCGCCTCTTGGTCAATGTCCCCTGGCATCGAGATCGACGCACTGAATGGCACTTTAGTTACTGAGTCTGCTTTTTAAAAAGGACACTATGCATGTAACAAGTGTATATTGACACGACACGTTCAAAACTGATAACTAACGCTTAAGGGTTCCCTAGTGCGTCAATCTCCAATGCCATGGGACACTGACCAAGTGGTGGTATTTGACGAGTTGGGAGAAAATATCTGTGTGCTTAAGATGCTTACATTACACCCAGTTTTGTGATTTTAAGTTAATCTATACCCCATTGATCTGTACTGCATTTTAGCTGAGCTACACACATATGATGAAAGGATTCATCCGTTGGCCTATGATGCACAACGTGCTGAATGGGTGACTATGTCACCTCATTTGTTCAATACAGGCTTTTCCCTTTGCTATCAATCCTTGAGCCACTCAGCTCTTATATTGGCCCTGCCTACCTTTCCTATCCTATTTTGCTTATTTTCTGACACTGTGACATTCCCCCTCTCTTTCCTGTCATCGCCATTCCAACAAGATCTGCAGTTTCCGGTCCTAGGGGGAGCTTGGAACATTCAAAACCTCTTCATCTCCGAGGCAATTTTGAGGCACATTGTCCCCCTTGGTCAATTTGTCACTATGCTGAACGCCTGGAGGTGTCCTTGGGGCAGACCACTGGTCATTGCTCTACCTTGACACTTGGAGAGGGAGAAAAGGAAGGAAACAGAGAGAGGCAGAGGGAGAGAAGGAGAGGAGCAGAGGGAGAATGAACCTGACAAAGGCCCTGCAACAGATCCGTCCCACTCAGCAGAGCCAAGGGAGTATGCAGCCAGGCTGTCAGCACCTCTCATTAGTCAAAGGCAGCCTCCCTGACAATGTGACACTGATTACTGAAAGCCCTGATTCAGAGTTTCTCTCCTTCTATGTGTAGCTGCAAACAGTGTCAGCTAAAGCTGCATGCACATGTTCACTCACATGCACACACACAGGCTGGCTCAATCCACTCGCGTTTCAACATTGCCCTCCCATCTCTAAAGGGACTAAAGCCTTTATTAAAAAGAGTGATAAAGAGCAAACGGGTGTCTTCCAGCACTATTTAGAATCTGTTTATTGATTTTAAAAGGTGTAAATAAATATGAAATGGCATTATTGTATACAGAGGCCTTGACATTGGCAGGGGTGGTGGAATTAAAGGGGATGAAGAGTGGCATTCATTAAGAGTTCATCATTTTTATCGATCCAGCTGACATGTCTCTTCCCTGAGGAGGATCTGATTGCTTTTACCTAATCACTGCATGAAGTAAGAGGGAGGTTTGAAATGTATCATCAGGGGAGTGCATACATAGAAATTGTCTTTAAATATCAAAAGGGTGTCAGTTTTGACTCTCCCTCTGTGGAGACCGAAGTTCTTCACTCCCAAGAATTAAACTTTAGTTCCTAAGCATGCAGATATATGTCACATACTACTACCACACACTACATTGTTCATTGGACTACTTGTACCACAGAAAAATGGGATTTAGTTTTCCCCTTTTTCATTCATCATTTAGCGTCATTTGTATGATGCCTTGAATATCTTTGATCCATAGCAGAGCGGAAAAACATAGCATTATTGTTTATAGCTCATGGGTAACAATGCATCAACGATAAGATATAAACACCTAATATTTGATGGTCTGGGATTAGTAAATAGGAGTTACAATATTAGATCAAAGAATGCCCTTTTTCCTTGATCTTACATAAGTGTATTATTTTCTTATAACAGACATATTTATGAGAAAACTAATGAATGACCATTTTGTTTTTCAATCGGGCATGAATACCCCTCTCGGGGCAAGCATGCACAACTATACAACTCCATGCTGATTAAATGCAAATTACATTTGCAGTCTTGAAAGTGAACAATAAGCCCTTTGTCAAAATAGCACATGAAAAGAGGTTCTAATTAAAGAAAAAAAATATAGACATAAATGACCATGTACAACATTTCAAATGAAAAAGAAAACCTCCATCTATACACTAGATCTTAGATATAGTCATTTGTTTGTGCTTGTAACAAGTAGGCAATCAGCAGCACTTTGTACCCCAACAGCTTTGTTGTACATAAGAAAGAAGAAAATACAGTTAGTGGGTTAGTTAGCATAACCTGAAAGGTTATGCTAATGTATACATGCTAATGTATGATATGTATAATAAATGTCTCTCTTCCATTACATTGCATTACATGTCATTTTCCCTCTTGCAATTCTTGAGGGAGAGGTGGATCAGTCACTCTCAGGACATACAACATCTTTATCGGGTTCTTCTTATTGGTGTACATGAGCTCATCTTTTTAGAGCATTTGGATGTACAACACTTGTCATCGTGGCACATCATCATTTACATTTTCTAACTTTACGGAGATAAACTTTACGCCAGATTGGACATTGCAAACTGACGTTGCACGCATTAGCAATTTGTGTGGAGAAAATGGAGCCCTGAGAGTTTTAATATGGTACCACCCTGACATGTGCGCTTTTGATTCTGTATCAGTAAAGTGGGCTGTCCTCTTGATCCTTGCGAAGAGGACAAGTTATGCTTAAAAAAAAATAAGGTTGATTCTCTCATGTATGTTGCAAACTTTTTGTGCGGTTAACACCAAGGACCTTTTTTATCTTTGTATTATTTAGCATAAAATCTATATTTTTGGAGCGCATATGTTTCATGTATTTTGTGAAAAAGGCTTTAAGTTTAGGACCCCTGACTGGAAGCTACCTTTACAATGCTGAAGATGCATACTCAAGTTTGTCTGCAGATTTCTGGAATGCTTTGCCAGTGTTACGCACCGGAACAACAGAGCATGTGGCTAACTTAAGCAGAGGCAAGAGGAATGGTACTACTAATGGGAAAGGTCGTTTCAAACAGTGGTTGACTGGGTAGCAGTTGCGTCATAGCACCTCACACACAGGGAGTAAACCTCCTCTCTACTCATTCCCCCAATAAACATATAGTAAGCTGTAAATAAATATTGAGTGCTCACAAGGATATATTACTGTACATATACACTGTTTTCAAAGAAGATCAGCATGGTTGAAATAAAGCAGGTCCTCTAGAAAGAGCTCAAACTTACCAAAAGTCTTAAAATAACTTCACTTTGGAGCTGAGTTCCATGAAGACAACAGCAGTAAGGGCTGAGGGAGGAGATGGGAGGAGATGTGGAGGTGGGAGACCCTCCCTGCCTCTGCAAAAAGGCCCTTTTCATGTGGATGCTTTGAGGGCCGGCAGCAGGAAGCTTGACCCTGTGAGAAGAGTGTCCACCCTGCCCTTCAAGCACAGATACTGCTGTTAGCCTAGCTAGGCAAGGATTAAAGGGAATTTGTAGGGAGTCCTTGGGCCTCGGCAATTCGGGCTTCCACACTGTGTTTCCTAGTGTATGCCACCTGTGGACTTGCCAGGGGGAGCATGGTCTGTGTGCCTTTGATTGATCCGCATAGCATTTTGACCTGGGAGGGTTCCATAGGCTCCTATCTTTATTAAAAAGCCTGCAGCTCGCTCCTCCCGAAAGCTGAGAGTCTTTCCCTCCAAGTCTCCTGTGTTTTCAGCCTCCCTGACATGAATACTAAGTAATCTCTCCTATGGCGCTCTTCATTCATCCACACTTAACCCTTTGAACAATTGACTACTTCGCTTGTTTGTCAATCTGCCTTTGTAGTGATGCAAGTGGTATGCAGCATTCTTCTCATTAGAGAAGATATTGTAACTGCGATGCATCGCACACTGTCTCCTTGTCAGTGTGCAGGGGGGTATGTTATGTATCAGACGCTACAATCCTCCCTTTCTCACTATCTGGGTTCTAACAAGGCCAGAATGGCAGCCAGATTGACAGCTGCTGGGCCATTTGAACAGGCTTGGTGTTAAACTGCTAAACTCTGAGGAGGCAATATGAATGATTGGCTGCCAAACCACACAGAACACAAGCCCACTGCTTCACTATTACCATTTTCCAACTGACCATAAGCTTTTACGAAGAAGAAAAACACAAACATATTTAGCTATTTCTTTAGATAGGCAACCGCCTAATTGTATTTTAGACTGGTCTGATGAAAGAGCAAGTTTGACTACGTTTAGGATTCTTGGGGTACATGAGTATCCACGTTTGGGTGACATTTAAATATTTTGTCATTTTATAATATCCATCAGTCATCCATAAGTTGTTAGTAAAGGATGGGCTAATAATTCATCTTTATATAAATAAATAATACGATTATTACACAAATTCTGTTATCAACAAAACCATGTATCATGAATGATTCACGGCAAATTATATATTTGTGTTAATTATTTGTTGATACAAATTACATATCTTACAAGTAATAATAAACAAAACGTTTGTACATTATTAATGCCTAGGAAGTAATTATTTTCAGACCGGGTGCCAATTGGGAATGTGATCTACAGAGAGCCCATATTAAGATTAGTAAAGACATTCCAAGCAAAATCGGACGATGAAGCCCATGAGATGCTCAGAAAAGAGAGGACCTGGAGTGTTATGTATTTTTTCAATCAAACTGACTAATTAAGCATTAAAGTTAATGTTTTACCTTGAAATTGATTGACAAAACAATCCAGAGTAAAAGTCTACTTGCTGTCTTTTTCTGGAGCTTTTCAGCTGTATCACAGTCTAGAGTTTGCTCCATTCAAATATCATGTCTAATTTGTCATTTATAAATGATAATTACCATTGACTCAACTGTTGATGTTTCATTGTCTAAACTGGATAGGCAGTTGGGTTTAACCTTTCCCCCCCCCAGTAGTTGGCTTATCTTTAAAGGTGTTGCATAAGAAAATGTTGCTGAAGAATATTTTTGTTATTATTGATAATTTACAAAAAGCTCCTCAGTGATAGTCTGGCACATGTTGTGTGGCGATTAAATTCAGAGGGAAATGTGAACACTAATGCTACGGTAGAATTTGCCAGTTCTTTTTTTCGGTCCTTGTCTTTCCATAACGGAGGGGAAGTCGAAAACACCATTTGTCAGCGCACATTACATCTCTGCTGGTATAGTCCCAAATGAAAGCCCAGTATGTGGCGCCTTGCAACAGAACATGGTAACAGTCCTTAATTAGACTTGGCTTGGTTTTCCATAAAGCCTTATTGCCAGTATGACTGACTGAGGATTACTGGGCCAGAATGGCACCATATTAACATGAATAGACGCGTGACATCTGAACACAGAGTGCGTAACCTTATTGTAATGTATGCCTTGTTTGTTTTATTTAAAAGCCATACTTGAACTATATGTGCAGAATTTAAGAGTGAAAGGGTTTGTATGCAGGCTACAACTGGATTAGTGTTACTGTCTAGCATTACAGAGTCAGAATGATTTATAAGTGCAGGAAAATTACAGTCACTGTTAAGTGGCACTTTTTTGGGATCAGAGGCAATTTAAAAAGAAAATGCAAAATGCGTGTGTTTCGTCCTACCTGCAGCACTATTTATCAATCTAGAGTGTTTAGTGTGATTGCCTAGTTTCAGAAATATCGGCTGTATGGCTGAAAAATATATTGGGACTCCATGACCCTCGGCTTGTGGCGCTCAAAAGATTTAGTGTTCTTCTGTATTTTAAAGAGTGGTTCTTTGTTAGAAACATCACTGAAGCAGGTCAAGTATTTCTTACAGGATTGTCTTTGATACTAAGTTAACTTTTAATACGTTGATAAAATTGCCGATCTATCAATGAGTCAATTCAAGAACTATAAATAAAGCGGTTGGATTTGTTTTCAGTGGGCTAATCTGTGAGGTTTTCACAGGGTTCCTTTGTCAAACAGAGAAAGTGTGCAGTAAAAAGACCCCACCCAAGATAACGCCCTCCTTAAGTGCCCCATGTACTGTGCTGCAGGCACCATTAGATGAACCAAACACTAACACAAACTATCTTCAGCCCAACTCAAGCCGATGCAGCATATCTAACGCAATACGCTACAATTGTGCATGGCTTGCTTTCCACCCGTGGCTTAGCGCGTTACAGTATTAGCGACTGAGCCGGGATAGCCCTGCGCGGCTGTGGCGAGTCAACGCCATTCACCGGGATGATTGGATTGAGGCAGACCTAAGCGCAGCTCGAGCTCCACTTATCAGCTAGCAGGCAGATAGGACTTGTCATACTGCCTGTCAGATCTGATGAGGGGAGCACGAGCTTCACAATGGAGCTAAAATGCAATCTCCTCCTGTGCAGCTGCATCGCCTGCCTCAGGGACACGCTTATTAGATATTGTAAACAACCAAATGTGAGCGCTAAACTGTAAGAGCTACTGTCAAGGCAGGCTGCATCAGCCAGTTAGCCAAGGCTGGGAGCAATTCCATAGAAAACTACTGTTGTAATAAAGGGACTTACAAGAAATCAGAGACTAAAGTGAATGCAAGGGCTCTGTGAAGAACATACATGGTCAGGGGAAGTCTTCAAAAGGCTTGACACTGTACAGGCTAGGGTCAAAGTTGGTTGCACTTCATTTTAAGTCCACCTACCTAGCATTATTAAGCAGTTAATACATGTTCTTAACACACTAATATTGTGTTGTAAGCTAATAACGTTTAAGTATTCAAAATACATATATCAACAAGTATAACAATAATCATCATTTCACATTCTAGTTAGTCGTGATAGCATTTACATTTAAAAGTGCTTAGTCCTACCTGCTTACATGTCAGTGTCTCACACATTTCTATTAGAAATGGCCTTTTCAGAATTTCTTGAACTTAGATTTTTCAGTACAAATCTCTCATTCTGATATAGCTGTGCCACGTTGCCACGTCTACAAAGGAAATAATGAGGGTCGGAGTAAGAAATAGAGGTCTCCACAAAGAAGTGCTGATTACCCTTTATTAGCCCTTTCCTGCTCTTTTAACTTTCACATCCTACCACCCAGGTACAGAGCCCTCGGCTGGATGTCAATGGAATTTAGACTAGCCTTGCTCTCCTTTCTTTTTTTTTCTTTCTTCCTTCCTTTCTTTCTTTTATTGTTCCCTGTCTCAAACTCACTCCCCCCTTTTAATGTAATCCCTCTTAATTCTGATTATGGCCCTTTCACCAAATGCCTCCATGTCCCTCTGAATTAATGATATTTAAACAGGCGGATATGCATAAGATTGCCAGAGGATGCTCAGGGACGTTTAATATCTGGCTGAGTACAAAGAGCCAAGGAAAAAGAGACCAGGTTGAAGGGAGACCACGGAGCACACAGTCTCTGTTCTGCTTTCCTGAGATCATTAATTTCTCCAAAAGAGATCTCCCCGGGTGAGACTCATTCACATGCAGATGGCACTATTCCTCGGGAGCCTCTATCGCTCTTTCTCTCTCTTTCCATCAGGCCATTTAGTCTCTCTCTCTTTTGCTGTGTCGCTCCCTCCTATATTAAGCAAACGGTTAGCTTGGCAGCCTTAGGTGACATAGCACTCATATTTCAGGACTGGGGAACAGGAGTAATGCAATGTGCCGCTGTGGATACATTACATGAGAATTTGTCTCCTTTAAAACGAGCAAATTCTGTGAGGGCGTCACTTAGTGATACAGGCATTTATCTATGGAGATAATTCATCTTCTCTGTCCTCTGTTGCTCTCCAAAACGTCCTCCCTTTCGTCCCCACGCTTGACACGTGGCTCGACGCGTGCCGTCTATGTTTCCGATATGTAATGCGGCCGCATGTTACACATGTCAAAGCCGCCAGTGTTGGATTACAAGAGGAGATGTTGCCCAACAGAGAGGACAGCTCCCCGCCCTTTGCCGCTGCCTTGCCTATTTTAACTGTCAATTTCCTATTGTGACACTGATGGAGTGTAAAGCTTCTGTATATAACGGCAGCAGCGCCCGCGTTGGTGTGTGCCGCGGTAGTAATTAGTAATTAGTGACCCATACTGCATGCATTTGTGACGTAACCCAGAGGCGTTAGCCACAATCTCCCCCGCCCCCTCTCCTCCCCCCTCTCTTTTACCAATTCATATCTAACCTGATAGTCTTTGATGACACGCTTCTTTGAAGACCTGATCAAAGATGCGCGCCTTTGATGAAAGTGATGTTTGCTGTTGGTGAGGTTAGGAGGAATACCAATCCTCTTTTTCAGAGAGAGAGAGAGAGAGAGAGAAAGAGGGCGGGGGGGAGCATGAGTAAGAGAGCAGGTTCAAGTATGTCATTCTCTTGACAAAATAACAAGTTTATTATGAATATTATAGATTTGAAATTATATAAATATGATAATCAAGTATGCCTATGATGAAGGGGTGTAATGCAAAGCTACTGTCTGTAAATTCATGAATTATACATCATTGATTTATACACTAAGTGGACAAAATACAAAATGGTATAATAGTTTAACCACGTTTCTGATTGAATCACATAATATAGCAATAATTACTCCTTTAACTGCTCACATTATAGCATGTTAACATTAGCAAATTATCACCAAACATACATTACTGTACAGCTTTGATGGGATTGTGCTTTGCAGGTATTTGCTTAAAACCCAAAGTGTTGGATGAATACGAGCTTTTACCTGATGATGGTGCCTTAATAATGAAAAATGTGAAGGGATCAGTATAGGGATATCAATTCATCCTGATGGGGACATGAATGCGTCTACCAATTAATCTCATATGTGTTGAGACACTTCACTAGGAACCCAACAACCTCATAGTGGCGCTACAGCACAGGGCAAGAGATCACTGGGATTCATCCTCTGGGAACCATCAATGTCTGTTCCAAATTACGTGCCAATCCATCAAGTAGGTGCTTACATCCTTTACATGATAAAAGAAGACTTTGACCTGCGTAGTCGCACTAGAAAAAACAAAAGAGCCAGGGACACACCAAAGTCAATTCGTCTGGGAACCATGAACTTCTGGACAGATTTTATGGCAATCTACTCACGAGTGATATTTCAGTCCGACCCAAAGCGGTGCACCGACCAACAGACACACTGACCTTGCCTCCTGACAGCTACATCACCGGCATGTTTAAAATAACACCGTCGTCCTCTTTCCACTCTACAGACAAAAAAAACACCTGGATTACTAGGAAATATCAGAATGTGATAATTATGAGACGGGATTTAAAGTCAAGAGTGTCTTTATTTTCCTTTTGGATGTCAGATGGACATTCTTATTTGAGGCGGGGGGGGGGGGGGGGGGGGGGGGGGGGGGGGGGGGGGGGGGGGGGGGGGGGGGGGGGGGGGGGGGGGGGGGGGGGGGGGCACATTCTTTAACTGGTCGCATTCACAGTTTTTGTTGCAGTGTACAGTATAAGCACCTTCAGTTCTTCATATTTTGTTTCAGGTATCACACGAATGATTGAAGTTGTAGTAGCCTCTAAAAGGACAACTGAACAAATGAATATGGTCACAGGCAGGAAAAAGGACTGAGAGGTGGAAGAAGAAATGACAGAGCAAAAGGGCCTGATGTGAAACAAGTGGAAAATGAATTTTGTCCAGACCGCAGCAAACAACACCAGCGCGCAGTCTCTCCGCTTGTCACATAGCCTTGTATCCGATTATTATTTTTTTTATTGTTGTCGTGTTTCCCCTATCCGGCCCGTTATACTTTGTCTGTTGCGTTCGTTGCACTGGTGTCCTCTTGTGCCAGGTGAGAACAAAGCAGAGGAGCGAGCTCGGCATCTGTATTCAGGTGCACTAATGGAATCACTGAGGCTAAAATGGCAGGAGGTGAAAGGTGAGTGCACAGCAGACAGCTCCACACCACTGCCGCTGTCGCTCCGCCGAACCACTCGACTGTGATGGTATAGGGAAGTGTGTGTGTGTGTGTGTGTGTGTGCGCGCTTCGGCTTGCATCGCGTATGTGTGTGTGTGTGTGTGCATACGTGAGAATGCGAGACGGGAGTCGAATGAGTAAGAGGCTTTTTGTGTTCGAATGGTTGTGGAAGGACTTTCGCGATCAATTATTTTTGTTCACAGGCACTCGTCTTTTGTTAGTTTTGCTCTGCTGTCGGTTTTGAAAGATTTGCTGTTAGGAGTGCTCGGAGTAACTAACATAGCTGACTATGAATATACTTGAAGGCTTTTCTGACATTTCTCAATATAGCTTTACTGAAGATGTGGTTCAAGGCAATGCATAGTTTGATATAATAGACATTGTATGTCTGTACATTGAGAGATTCATTGGTGGCTGTGATAATTCCTGTTCATTCTGCCCATGAAGAGATGCATTTCAGTCGAATGAATGGAGGAAAAAATCCTCAGTACTTGTTCGCCAAAGCTGAAGATAAAACAGCATAAAATAACACTGACATCAATGAGTCAGTCATATCGGGAAGTTGTGTTCAATACTTCTTGAACACACCAGTGGCTGTAACTTCGGCTGTAAAACAAACTATTTGCTAGATCGCTTCCTGGAAGAAATTACAAAGTAGGCTCTAAAAATCAATCCTTGCATGTTCCAGCCGGAGCAACAATAATAGAAGGCTGAAGAATTGGCGTTAGCCAATTAGCTGTGGACTGGTGAAGAGGTGGCGGAGGCAGAGGCATTGGGCAGATGCACGGCAATTTGAAAAATTGCAGGAAGAGGCCCAGGTCCGCAGTAGTTTTGCCACAGCGTGTCCGGAGCACATCAAATCACCAGTTTGTGTATTTATGTTTGAGCTAGTTTGAATAATAAACAAAGAGCCAGCGTTCTGCCACACAGCTGGGGACGATAAAGACTTTGCCGACTATTGTAACCAACAGAACAGAGCAATTACACTGCAGTGATTTCAATGACAGTATGTGGACCGAGTGATTCTGCTTTAGACAGCAGCGCACAGGGTTGCCTATATATGTGGCAAAGGGGTTTGTAATAATGGGCTTTTTTTCTTCTTCTTCAAAAATAAACCAGTGCCAACAGAATCAAGATATTGTAATAACTTTCTGTGGTTGTGGGTTCTAAAAGTTGTTGAAATACCACAGCAGATTAGGGCATGATATACTTTTGAAAACACATTAAAAGATACTGTAAAATATCACTAAAAGAGGGGTTTTATTACAGAAATGACAGCAGGAAAGGAGTATGTGGTTTACTCTAAACTAAATGGATTGACCGTATGTTTTTTGCAGCCAGCTGCCACCAGATCTCTCACTGCAACTATGCGCGGCGTCTTGACCGACCAGCAAAAAGCTGATCTGAAAGCCTGACTGACATCTCATTAATCCTGCAACAAACAATAAACATGCCGTGTCAGTGTGAGCTGACCTTTCTAAAATAAGGTTTTTCTTCCAATTTGGACAACTGACACCCTTAATGTCAGTTTCTTTCTTTACTTTCTGTGTCGGGATCACTAGGGCATGCTTCAAACTCATGGTCAAGAGTAGTATCGGAGTGAAATTGGAGAGGGAGATAAGGTGACGCTCCAACTTTGTGAAAGATCCGCTTTGTGCTGCATCTGAAACCCTTCCGCTCGCTTGTGCTGCGCTCAACATGCTCTGGTCTCATGCCACTATTGGAAGTCTGTTTATCTGTTTTTGGAGGTTGCAGATAAAGTGGTCCAGTTCTGGCTAATCAGAATTGCACAGAGAGGCCGTGGTTTGATCACAAAATCATAATTGTTTTTGTGTGATTTTTTTACAGATGTTAGTGTAATATCCAAGTTACAATCTAGTCTTAGCAAATCATGTTCCATCTTATATATTTGACAGTTTTATATGGAGGAAAAGGACATTTTTACAATATGTGCAGTCTTGTCTTTCTGGACCTGCAAACGTCTTTTGACACAGTCAATCACATGATTCTTCAGACTCAGTTGAAGTATAGATGGCACAGATCTAAGCTGAATGGCTTCTTATTTGTTAGGAAGAGACCATCAGGCTGAGGTTGCTGGGCTGTTGTCGTAGGCCATACCAATCATCTGTGAGGTGCCGAGCAGTGTACAAGGGTCCTCGGCTCCTTTTGCTCCTAATAAGACACGTGACAGCAGCTTGCACTTGTAGTTTATTCATATATATAGACGACTAAGTCATACTTGTAAGTAAGGTAGAGTAGAGAAAATACTAGCTGACCAGCTAGGGAGACTAAAGACCTGGCAAGACAACAAGTTTCTACTTCACCTGGGCAAGAGACTATCTGGTTTGGTTCAAAGCCTTGATTAAATAAGGAATCAGTCATGTATATTAACAATGAAGGGAGATCTATTACATGGAAGCTCTCAGTCTGCTACCTGGGCTGCCTCCTTGATGGGAACTTAGAGGGAGCTCCCATGGCATTGAAGATTTTAGGCAAGATAAATGCCAGAACTAGATACCTAACCAGGGGGGCTAGATTACTGGATAGGGAATCCATAAAACCGCTGCCCTCCTGCTTATCGCCATTGTATTGTGGCAAGGATAGACTGAACATCAGGGAACACTTAAATAAGTCCTTGAATAAGTCCTTAAGTAAGTCCTGAAATTGTCATGCCATCCCTATGCTTATACTGTACATGTACTACTCTAACACACTCTACATGAACAGAATTGCATGAATTATATTAACTTTCTCAATCCCCAGATGTTGTCCTTCAGCAACACCAGCAGTTCAAAGTTTTTACTCAAAAGTCATATCTCAACTTGTAATTGATTAGTATCGACACAAAATGTACCATCCATGTTTCCCAGAGGATGAATTCTGACAACTTTGGTGACACCCTGACATTTGCTCTAGGAGCAACAACAGGTCAAAGTGTTACTTATTCTGTGAAATATCCCAGCATCTAAAAGATGAATGGACACAATACATGCATGGTTCCCAGACAACGAATCCTACTTACTTGATTGATAACAACATACACGATAAGAAAGAAAGAAAAGTCTCAACATTTCTGAATGGATTTCCATAAAATTTGGTGCACACGTTCTTTTAACCCTCAGGATGAATTTGTCATAAATGCGGATTGTACACAAGCCAACAGTTTATCTAAACCACTTTATTGGGCTGTGAAACTGAAAGTCAGTGCAATGATAATGTTGGTAATCTTTCATGGACATTTAACACCACCGTCTGGGTTGTAACTTTAGTGCTGGCCTTCCTTTCCTCTTTTGAATTTGGCATATTCGCTGGCTTGTGTACAACCTGTTCACGTGATTGTCTGCTGTTGCACATGCTTGCTACCCAATTTAACTTAATTTAAGCGGTAGCGGTTCCAAGATCTCTGCAATTAACTGAGCTAAGTACAATGTTTTCAGTAGAGATAGTACAGATGGCCGGAACTATTAAAATATAAATAAACCGCTGTTTTTCTTGCAATCTTGCTAAATTAGCATAGAATGAAATTACTCTTTGTGTTTACACCATTACACCATGTTGTCTCAGTCATTGGCATCCAACAGGACTCAAATACCAATAAATACTATTTTACAGACAACTTTGGCCTTCACCTTTATTATGTACAGGATTTTCAAAGCCCTAACTGAGTCAAGTCAATGTATGTCACATTTGTAGCATAAATGTAATATTGAAGTACCCGTGCCACGCTCTGGTCCTCATATTGTGGTGCTCAACATGTGGACAGCCTTAGCCTCACTCTTATTTCCAGTGGCAAACATGCATAAGAGGGACCCCCCCCTCTCTCTCTCTGCAGTTTGGACATGAATTTCATCAGCAACATAGACATGTACACAGTCTGAACAGCTACAGAGACAATGCACTGCAGCTATATGGTAAACAAATCATATTTAGATATCTGAAATGTATTCTTCATGTTTGTTGAATCTCAGGACACACACAATGTATTTCGGTGAGAAACACTGAAGATAAACCTTTTGTTTGTGTAGAAAACTGCTTTTAAAGGTACCCTGTGGAGGACATCTTACCGTGGTTCTTACCACCCCCTGTAGTCTGCTCCTGCTCCGCCCAGACACATCAACAACAACACGCACACACAAAGGAAACAACAGCTGTAAAAGTGTACCCCACTTAAGCTCACACGCAGTGTAAACAAACTCTGTAATATATGAATATATTAATTACGTGACAGTTAAACATATGAGAGTAGTACCTAATACCTTCACACATGGCACAGATTTAGTGCCAGCTGTTAGACATATTAATAGCAACAGGAACGAAGGAATGCTGAAACCTAATTGTTGTGCAGCGTTCAGCCCCTCTGATATCCACAGCACAAGAGCAGTTTTGGTCATGTCGATGCTGCTGTGAATCTAATTTAAACTCCGATCATTGCACAATTGTCAATAATGTTCGGAAGGCCAAAGGACAGAACACCGTGAGCTAGCTAACGTGTTACAGTAATGCTGTGTCACTGTGGCTACTGCTCAATGCTCACGTTCCAAACATGAAGTTAGAAAAGGCTGGAAGGAAATTGGACTTTGGGGTAATTGAGAAAGGAAATTTGACACATTGTGCGGCTCAGATGCCCTACAAAAACAGATGTATGAATCTGCCGCTATCTGACTCGTATGCTTGTGCAATGTTTACCAGAATGAAAGTCCGGATGCATTACACCGTCCTTTTGAAGCTCCACGCTGTTGGGTGAAAAGAAGCAGGTCAGGCCATGGGGGAGACAGATGACTGTGAACACCATCTCCAGGCTGACAGTGGGAGTGTGCAGTTCAAGAGGAATTGTCCATTCCAAATAATAGGAAAACAGGCAAAGATACATGAAACGAAAAAAGGAAACTGATATGGGAGTTTACTTCTTGCACACACACATTTAAAAGCTCCGTTGCTTGTATTCAGAACATGTGTTTTAAATAACAGAATAATCCAAGAACAAACTTTTTTCCCATTATACATTTCTTTCCTCAAGTATATCTAATACGATCAATATGACAAGCAACATTTAAATAAAACCACTGGTGAGTTGAGTTTTTAGGAGAAAATAAAGCCAAATATGATTGATAAAAAAAACATCAAGGACCTATCTTGTAACTATGACTTCCATATCTCATAATTATGACTTACTATCTCATAATTAGATAGATCTCATTATTACGAGACGTGGATCTCATAATTATGGGAATTATTTCTGTGACCCATCTGATTCTGTGATCTGATATGAATTTCAGCTAAATTGCCACTGCAATTGTGTTTTATATCATGTTTCTTTGCATGATTTATTTTGTTAGCTGTCACCAAATATTATTTACCATAGTATTCATCAAATTGTGATAGACTGGATGCATTTCTGATGTACGATGTTATCATGTACTGGTTTAGCCGGTGGCTGGTCATGTCAGAGTGCTTCCTGCATGAACAATCACAGCAACTTTGGACTTTAAATGTAAACGTACAGTTTCCAATCGATATATGCATAGTCTCTTTTTGGAACTAACTTCCAATTAATGTTTATTTAGTTTCTACTGTTACTTAGCAACAACACTACCTGCTTTGGTTTAGGAAACAAAAAGACTTGGCTCCGGAAAAGACTGTTAGTTGGGTGAGAATAAGTTTGTTTCTTACGTACAATAACCATGTTTATAACTGACGATAGCAAAATACAGAAGTTGCATGAAAAAACTACGGTTAAATACAAATAGAGTAAACGGTGGCTTGATTTCGCACCGGACATGAACGGCGGTCTCCTGGTTGAAAGTCCTTTATGTTTCCGTAATGAGGACATGATAACTATGAGAAAACTATCTGCTACACAGTCATTGATGTACAGTGTGGTCGAGTACCCAATGTTAGATAATGGAAAAAATGACACGATTGCACTATTATTTACTTCATAATGGCCATGAACAAAACAAAAATGAGCAAATCTCGTCAAAAACACAGTTGCAATATTTTTACTGATTACAGTACATACAGCAGAACTAACAAATCATTTGTCGATGAACATGGACGGTCATGTAATCGAACTGTGTCGCTCTAACAATGGAAAAAACACTATATTCTTAAGAAAAAAGGCCACCCGATAAACAAGAACAGCAGGAGGCTCTAAAACTCTTCTAAAAACAGCAGAGAAAGTAACAAATCGAGGGAAATACAGAACGCTACCATTCTGGCCCCCCTGTTATGAAAATCAAACTTGGTCACGGAGGTTGTGGACTGCGGTGCCGACCAGCTGCTACCAAGGGGAGATGCAGGGACCGTCCAGCCGAGGAAAAGTCTGCAGCAGGGTGTTTCCTGTCTCCTGTGGCCACTTTAAAGCCAGTGGAAAAGAAACGATTCGAATTTTCACGACTATTTTTCAATCTAAATTCAAGACTGACTGACCAGCTGTAGCGAGTAAGATTAAAGGGAAACTTCACCGACTTTATGCATACAGGCCTGTTTACCCACCATGGAGATTCCTATTCAGCCTGTGAGAAAGGTATAATGTCGTATGCGTCGCTGGAGAGCAAGTTATTTGTCAAGTCGGAGAAAATAACCCCTGAGGATGTCGTAGCGCAGTCGCAAGGGCTATAAAAGTTTGAGCGTGCAGAAAAGACATTACTAATGCATGGGGTGGAGTTTGAAAGTCAGGAATGATGCTATTGGTTGCATTATTTAAAAAAAAAATGCAGGATCCAGTGTTTCTGAGGGTTCCTGGGAACAAGAATGCCCCTTTAAAATAACAAAAATGTAAGACCAAAATAATATTATAATGTCCATGTATAATTATTAGAAGAGATAATTAATAGAAGACATACAGGATGGTCATTCATGCCTTATGTTAATATCAGATTAGCCTAACAAGTTTGGCAGTGAGTTCATCCCAACGGAAGCTTCAGTGCAGCATGAATTAAAATGCTATGCTTGCACAAATTGTTTCCTTTCTGTTGGTCTTTGGTCAAACCGAATACGAAATGATTCTGATATCATGCAAAAAAAGGGATTTAATTGATTCAACTGTCTCTTGTGCCATGCATGCCTTCGGTATGTGCTACACAGTTCCAGTGTAATTGTAGTCAGAATCCACCCAACTCTGTCGATCTGACCGGGGGTGACAAGCTTCCCACAGATCCCACAAAGTATTGCTCTCCCTCACACATACGCATTTTATTTCTACCTGCCTTACTATCTATGACTGTCATTTTCCTTTCTCTTTCTGACATGCACTTATTCACACACGGTCGCGCACACACACACACACGCACACACATGCACACACACTCTGGTGCATGCATACACACACACACACACACACATACACCTGTGTCCCCTGTGGGTCCTGTTTGGCGCGTTACTTTCTTTCCCAGTGAGGCGCCATTGTGAAGCCGCCGAGCCTGAGGGGAAAGAGTCCAATTTAACACTCCCCTCCATCACTCCTTCTTCTCTCTCTCTGTCTCTCTGTCTCTCCCTCTCTCTCTCTCTCTCGCCTTGTCCTCTCTCCGTGCGCCTCCCCGTCTTTCTTGTCCCTGCTGACTTGTTTGTCCCACTGGTGTTAACCTCCTCCTCTCCCTCTGTTTGGCTCAGCGTCCACCCTGACAGCGTAAGGCCATTATTTTTTCCTTTCTCACCCTGTGCCTCTCTTCTCCTCGGCCTCCGCCGCACCCACCACCTTTTTTCTTTCTCTCTCGGCACCCTAATTGGCACGGCACTTTTTCCCCTGTCATCTCCAGTGTTGCTTTGAAAGCTGCAGTCAGCCCAACAGGAGGCAGGAGAATGTGTAACCCCCCCCCCTTGTGCCAACGAAGTCCAAACTACTGTTTTCGTATTATCATTATTCAAGTTTACACCACATGCCCCTTCACTCATCCTTAAAGAAACCCATTCATACATGGATGTAAACACAGGCGTGCATGCATTCAGACATGCAGATATGAATGCACGCATTCCATGTGTGCCCACAAACTGCTGCTACCACCTGGAAATGAAGGAGGCAAAGTACAATATCATATGTTCGCAGAGAGAGAGGAAGAGTGTGAAAGACACGACATTGCACTGAAGGAATTCTGTGTGCATTTAAGGGTGTAAATATTTGAGTAGCTCCCGCAGTTGTGTATATGCGTGCTATTACCCATGCTTCAGGCAGTCATGGCGAGGTAATGCTTGCCAGTTCTCCAGGGGTGAGACCTTGAAGCTTAGCACAAGCTAAACCATTACAAGGCCTCCTCAGGAGGAGCCCCCACGTTGAAAATGGCAGACCGTCTTAAGTTATTCATGACATGTTGCATTAGACCCACAGCCGAGGCGTTTCTTTTTATATCTTCGGTAGCGCGGTGCTCGGAGTACCACGTGGACCAAACCTCAAACACGACAAAACAACGTGTGAAGTGCGTCAGTAGCCGCGATAACACAAGATCCCTTTCCACTCTGGGGCCTCAGCTAGCGAGCGAATGACTTCCCCTGGTATTACCCTGACTGTACTTTATGATTTTTGTTTGACTTAAAAGACAATTATGATATCAAAGATGGGTTTTTAGATGAAGAGATACGGCGTGGGAAAGAAAAACGAGAGTACCTGAAATGGTGCAAACCCCTCATCGCAACCCCGCAGGTCTCGTTAGTTAATTAGTCTCGTTAGCCGGCTTAAAAATTGAATTTTCCCAAAGCCTTACACAAGATTTATCAGCAGTAATTGAAAGGTAATTCCAACTCCTGCAGGTGTAGCTCAGCCAGTGCTTCCAAAAGTAAAGTTAAAAGGGCCAAGTGGAGGAGAGGCGCGTCAGGGCTGCAGTTACAACACGGCCATAGAGACTTTGCTCCTCCGGTGCTCTCCGTCTACATGTCTCGGTCCTTTATGCTTCCTCCTCCCGCTCTCAACAGTGCTTATTCCCACACCGCCCATTCTCACCACTCCCGTTTAGCACCTCCCATCTTCCTGCTCCGTGCTCTCTCTGGATTCGGCTTAATAATTCATCTTGCTAAAGAGAACACAAACCCCTGCTAAGAGAGGACTACCCCTCCAATAACACCTCTCCGCAATGCCACTGCAGTCAGGAGCCCCAGGCTTTTCTCTCTCCCACTCGCACCCCCCTTTTTCACGGCACCCTCTCTTCCATCCCCGCCCCTTACCAAGAACACATTATTTTCTAGCCCCGAGCATGCCCGAGATGCCCCCAGCTGTGAGAAAATGTCAGACGTTTACCACCGACCACCCTCCTCACCAAATATGCACACTCGCACAAACACACACGCGCGCACACACACACACACACACACACACACACACACACACACATGCCCACGCCCTCTCTTGACACACAACACAACAGAGGAAATCTCATTAGTCAGAGGGGAGTGTGCCATTGATATTTGCTTCTCTCTGGTCTTGGTGGTGGGATCTGGTTTGGCGCTGTCTGGCTCATGCTAGAGAACCCACAGCAACACCACGGGTTAAGCCGATTACATTTATTTGGGGAGCGGGGAGACCTGAGGGGTAGAAGGATCCAGTTTTGGTCCTCTCCTTCCTCTGCCCTCCCCCCCCCCCCCCTCCTGTCTTTTCTCCCCCCTTATTTTCTCTCTGCTGATTTATTCATATGCTCCTGAGGTTTAGCCACCACGGGCTTATGGTTGCATTCATTGACTTCAGCTGGAAATGATTTCAAATTCAGTGGATTACATTTGTGGATATTGAATAAAGAGACAAATGAAATGGGGGGGGGGGGGTCGGGGACCGCACAATGGCTCTCTAATATGGCCTTGTGAAAATAGGCTTCACGATGGACCAAACTGATAGCAATGGCCAGCTTGATGAGTTGATATTACTGTGCTATTGACTGTATTTATTAAACATGAGAATAGCTGGCTAGCTGGCATACATTTGATTAGAAGCTCCCCAAATATATAATTTCCCTGCCCTTTATCCCCAAGCTTTGATCCGGCATCAGGTGTAGTTTGATAGACATGTTTGGGGGAGCACATTTCACACAAAGTCAGGTTGAATACATATTACACAACGTCCCTGTCGATTGAATCCTCATTACCGTCCTCACATAATTGTGTGTGTGTTTTTTTTTTTTTCTTCTTTTAAACATTTCTTTCTCTATTGGATATTCTAATGGCTGATGTTGCATGTAATTATGTAGCAATTATCTGCTTCCTTGCCTCAAACCGGTGTTCCTTCGGTGTAATGCAACGTCAGATTGTGTCAATTACGCTCCCGCTGGCATGGCGGGTTCAGTTAGAGCGCTGTAAGGCCACTCGACGGCAGACATATTGACCGCAACTTAAAGTCCAAATAACCTCTGGCTTTCCTTTCGTTCATCGGTTCAGTCCCAGCGCGGCCCGGCCCACTCTGTGATGGATAATTAGTGCGCAATCTCAGAGAGAAGAAATCATTGATATGTATTTCTCTCCCTCTATTTTCCTCCCCTCGAGTCAAGTTCATTCTTTGAAGTCGGCATGTATGAAATCACTTGATCTTTATTTCTTTAAGTTCATTACTTATTTTCTAGTTGTGTGCATGTCATGCATTTTTAACAAACCCTTTGAGTTGACTTTGTGATGTGTTGTAGCGGGGGAACATCAAAGGGATCTCTCCCTTTCTCTCTGTCTCTCTCTCTCATTCTTTCGCCTTTTCATCTCCTCTTATACAGTCTGAACTGCACGCTCTTAGAGCTTTTCAGGCAGAATGGTGAAAGAAAGGTGGAGGAAAGAGAGGTAGAGGATTGCCATTCAATTTTTTTTTTAACTCAGTTACTTGTTTAATTCTCGTTCAGACCACTAAATACCGCATGCGATGGAATAATGAACACTACTCCTCGAGGCAGGTTTCTTGTAGACTGCATAAAACACTAAATTGCATTTTTCCTGCACTTGTTTACCAAAAAAGCAACAACACTGAGTCAGGAGACTTATTTTCCAGCATTTTATTAATACCCGTAGTTACATTTGAATCTGAACTTTCTATTTTTAGAGATGACTGATACGCTAATCCAATTTTTCTTTCAGACAACGACACCATGCATATAATATAACTGTATTGGATATACGTGCAAGGAGGTGCTTCATTTAAAGTTAATTTTACATCAATTTATTTTCGTTTAAGGTCAATGATGTTCATGCATATTTTAGATATTTAACTGGCACCACTAACATGACTGAGGACTGATTCACTAAGACAATGCTGCCCACTCCCGGTCCTGGAGACCCCGGTGCTGCACATGTTTTCACCAGCTCTGATTGGCTGATCCAGATAATCAGGTGAAGGTAGAGCAGGGCAACACGGTGACAGGGCTCTTCAGAATGGAAACCACGGACTAAGACATGTAGGAAAAATGTCCCGATAATGTCCGATAAAGAAGGATCAGCAAACACAGTTATACATGGTTTTGACACCAGGGAATAGTTTAGTTAACACACTAATAATAATTATACTTATTGTCTTTAGAGTGCACTCTGCATATGTGAAAGACAGGCCCTCCTTATTGAAAGATGTACGCACCTTGCATGTGTCACATCCAAAAATCAGCATTGACACACACACACACACACACACATACACACACACACACACACACACACACACTCCTCCATCTGTGCCCTGCCCTTGCCAGACATCTTGAGGCCCGTAGGGCAGCAGCGGGGTGTGGTCTGCCCTCGGGGCACCAGAGGGGTGCCCTCTCGCCTCAGGGCTCGCAGCGAGCCCAGCTGTGCCATGGATGGTCCCTGCACCCCCCGGGGTGTCGCCCGCCTTTGATTTCTTGTTCAAACACTCTGGGCACTGGCCACCAAAAAGTTGTCTTGATAACCTCTTGCTGACAAGCATATCCAGATACCATCTGTGCACTCACTCACTTCTGCTCTTTGTGAAGCATCGTAGACAACATAGAGACAGAAAGTGCTCCGGCCGCCGGGATCAGTGGGCGCGGTCGATGAAGTAAATATAAAAGTCATGAAGCCATATACGCTCGTTGAATAACTGTTTGAAGGGGAAGCCGATTTTCAACCAGCTCTGTCTCGTGGCCTACATGCAGATGAACGGCACCTGGTCTTCCTCCATGCCGCAGCTCCCCCCCCCCCCCCCCCTCCCCCCCCCTCCCCTGCCCCTGCACAGAACACTGGCATAGAGTGACCTGCAAAAGTCTGGTTAGCACACCTGCAAAGGGAACCGTCGGCAAATGCCCTGTGTGTTCTGTGTGTGTGTGTCTTTACCTCGGATTTCATTTAGTATTTTTTTGCATTTTACAACGGCATAGCCTTCAGTTTGTCAAAATGAAATGATCATAAAATGAAATGTTCTCGTTGATGGTTCCCTTGGAAAGCAAGGCAACTAACATTTACAGAATATTGGAGGAATAAAGCGATCTTCCACACAGCATGGCTTGTTGATTTTTTTTTTCCTGTAAGTTGCTGTATGTATTTACCTCCACACTTTCACGTAAACTTCTGAAAAGTGGCGTTCTCCTGCCTCAACAATTTGCCTCACCCTTGGGTTCCTCTTCCACATAATGCTCAGTGGACCAGCTAAAGCCTATAATCAACTTACGCATATCCCTCGCGCATGCACTTTGTGAGAGTCGTGTATGTTCAAAATGAAAGGGCTCTCTCAGACTCTTCCATTTTACTGTCTCTGCTTTTCCCTATTGAATACAAAGTCAAAAGGATTCTTCAGAAGAGAGGTACAGGCGATCTCCAATTAGAGGAGAAGGCAGGCTGAAAGTGTAAATTTGGGGGATTTTAACAATAGACTTCTGGACTAAAAAGCTCAGTAGTTTTACTTTGAGACGCTCCATCTGGTCTTCTGGGAGTCACTAAAGGACAGCTAAGCTTTTGGCAAGTCAGAGTGAAACAATAGCCAGGCGTTGGCTTTATATAGCTGTGCGTCATTGTGGGCTCTGAGTGAGGGAGTCAGACACATTAACTAAATATACTGTCCAACAAAGCTTATTTGGAGTAAAACACGTGTTGTAAAAAGGGTCATGAGATGGCAACATATGCAAATACTCTGTCTGTAAAGTCTCTTCTTTGTATTTGATCATTTAAAATGACTGGTGACAAAATACAGAACATTATCGGTGTCCGACCAATCTCAAACTGAGCCGCTGGTAAAATCCGAGGAGCGCTTACTTCTGCACGCAGCCTCAGCAGCTGTTGCTATAGAGACCGAGCAAGTTGTGGGCATGAAGTTCCTGTTGGATTCCTCCCCGGTGCTCTCTCATCAGGTCCTCGCTTTCATTCAGCCTTTTGTTCCTCTGGTTAATGTTTCGCAATGTAACATAATATGATATCATATTTGTACGCTTGTATTCACTGCAAATGTTAAATAAATATGACCTTTACGCAGCTTTTAATGTGAAAACCCTTTCTGCTGCATTGTCATTTTATCCGACTTGAATGCTACCTACATGCAAGCTAACTTTAAATTAAACAACAACCGACTTTTACATGTTCACCCATTAAACCGAATGATTAATTTGCACAGTTTAAATAATACTCTTAAACGCTGATGATGATGACTGTTTGATCTTTTTAACCTTATTACAGTCTATTCAACTTACAGATAATGAATTAACTACATTTTTAATTGATTTGTGATTTCTCTTTACTCAGAACACCTTTAGACTCTCTTCAGAGAGATTATAGAGCTTTTGAGGCAAGAGGAGGAAACTCAACCGGTCTCTCTTTGTGGCTTTCTAATCTGCCGGTATATCTATAGATTTTGTTTAACTTACCTCCTAAGGTTAGAAATCTATCAATTTAAACTATCCAAATTACTATGCATTTAATTGTAGAGCCCAAATAAAAAGAGACGCTCCAAAAAGGGAGTGAGAGTAAATGGCCTGGGACGAGGTATCAGGGAGGTTTTTAATTACCACAGTGAACTTCTTTTCTTTTCTTTTTTTATGAAGATTGTGAACTACTCTACAGGATTCTTTACTTTTGCACCGGACGTGAGAAGACATGAAAGCGCCGGAAAATTGTCAGAAGCGGTGTCGTCCAATTTCACTCCGAAAAATATATATCCTTTTCGGAAGGGGCCGTGTCCGTCAAAAGGAAGACTGGGGAGCTACAGTGGCGTTGGACTAAAGTAGGGCAGTGTGTGCAACTGGGAGTAAATGTGTTCTTAGCCTATCCTACTCTGAAGTATTTGTGCTGAAGTGGAAGAGAGAGGCACATCTATCAGAAAACACTCAGCCAGATCCATAGCCCAAGGCAGCGCAGTATGAAACCTCCAACACCACAAAACACATCCATATTCCTGCTGGCCCAGAATTCATTCATTTCATGGTATGTACAGTAAATATAGTCACTTATCCTCATGAAGCTCTGCTCAACACATTCACCCTGGTCTGTAGCAAAATTCTGAGAAACTGCTACTTAAGTTGCCAATTGTGTTTTATTTCAAGAAGAATGCCAGAGCTAATTGGACTATTCTTATTGTGTAATTACAGTAAAGTATAGTGGATGTAATAATCTCACTAATCACATCAGATGCAGCTCTCTGCTTCCATTGTTGTAATGTAGCAACAAAGGCTTTTATTATATGATGTGGAATACTATTGAGAGACAATGTTCATGCACCACCGTAGGTTTTTTGAAAGATTTTGCCACAGTGGAAAAAAAAACGAGTGAAGAGTAAGAGAGTGATCATGAATATCATAAAAAGAGAGCAAATTATAAGTTTTCTGGAACTGCAGAGACATGCAGGCACCAGTGACAGTGAAAAAAGAGAAAATAGGATTTTGGGGAGGTTCCTCAGAGGCGTTCCAATTTCACACTATCAAATTAAAGTGTCTATGTGTCTGAGGATGGATGAGTGATATTCCTGCTAGGTGCTAGGTGGTCTTCAATTTCCATGAATAATTTGAGTGTGTCACTGTGGGCGGTCCTTCTAAAGGAGATTGTGCGGGCAGGGGGCCGGGTAATGATAGATATACCAGGCTTGCCTTTCAGCCCCCTCTTCACCTTACCGTGGGTTAACAGATGTGGATTCTAGGGACAAAGCTGATGACTGGCTCTGAAAGTTTATTTTAGTAAAGTAGCCATGAGACTTTTGCCCGTCGTTTTAATTTCCGTCCTCATTTTGTATGCAAATTGTGGTATTTGGGGTCAAGGTAGCAGCATGCAGGTGTTTCCTGGCCACTTAATTTGATATTTACTTCCTTAATCAAGATCTAAAAGCCTCGCTGGTGGAAAAGAAAAATAGCCTGGAACAGCTTCGGCACTGCAGAGAACTCCCACACAGCATCACACTCTCACTTGCTGCCAAGGTGGCAGCCATGGTGACAGGGGCTAAGAGGGGAGCCTGTCGTTTGAACAGGGGGGGTGACAACATGGGGAGCAGGGACTCAATAAATTGTGAGAGGGAGCAGACAGACCAAATAAAAAGAAAAAGGGCTGTGAGAGACAAAGTTGTGGTTTACAGAGGAACAGACAGATTAGTAAAAGAGGTGTTTTTTTTCATTCCTCTCGAAGTCCCGTTTAAAAACAACGCACACGCAGATGAGCGAACTCCATAACCACCACTCTGCATTGATTTTGGGAACAAAATATCGAATTGCACTTTCCCATTTTAATAAAGAGAGCACTGCTGTCACTTCCATGTTGCGCTACATGCCTGCTGTCAGCTTAGGAAGCGGCGGATCTGATATGCCACAGAGTTTCCTAGAAGGAGCGTGCACTGTGGACGTCGATATCGCAGGCGATCGTGTTCATCTGATTGCGGGAATCTCAAATCATGATCGTGATTAACACTCGGGGGGTAACTGTGCGGCCGCGACATGTAGAGATCGATATTTGCGAGCAGAAATGTGTGCCCTCCACTTTGACGTCCATCCATCCCACGGTGAGCATGCTTTTCCTCTCTTCATCCACCCGGCTCTGTTTGTCCCCCAAGGCTGAGAGTTGATGTGTGACTGACGGACAGCCACGGACAGCTCGGTTAGACACACCGCACTCTGGGGAGGCCACCAAGGCTGAAACCGAATAGAAGGGGGGTAGCAGGAGTGGGATGAGGGAGGGAGCTGACGGAAGGGGGTTTTAGCGGTGGAGGGAATGAAAAGAATCAGAGGGGATTGAGTCAGAGTGAAGCATTCTTCAAGTGTGATTAATACTGCATGTGTCACTTTTCTTTCATTCCGCGCCAACTAGGTTCATACATGCCCCGCTCGCGCCCCATCAAGGTCATATTCTGATCTCTTCTCTGTGATAAACATTGATTAAAAAGTCAGGGCAGGTACACAGCCGTTTGTGCTGTGTGCAGAAATAATGGTTCATGGACGTCACCTTGATACAGTATGTGCTAAATCCAGACAAAGCGATTAAGACTCCATTCAGCATTGGTCAGGAGGCTATTCAACACTCACAGTTAAATCTTAAAGGCAAAAATGTCTTTCTTTTAAAGGAATAAACCATTCAAAGGATCTCACATTGAGGTATCAAGGCTGCAGCTCAATTTAATTTCTTTTTTCGAGCCTGCCTATGGGTAAATAATAGTACTATTACAGTGCTAACAATTGTTTAAAAACATGTTACATTTTCATCATCAGAGGTTATGCCAGGCACACACACACACACACACACAAACACACACACACACACACACACACACACACACACAAATGCATGTGTCCATGTGTTTAGGGCTGTTTTAAAATGTTGGGAAATTGTTTAGAGTTAGATACGACCAACATAACTGTCTGGTAAATATCAAGCCAGAATATCAGCCAAAAGCAAGCAAGGAACAAGGGGAAACAGCTAAACCTCATTAATTAGAACATTACATCTTGATTGTTAAATCAAGATTTAAAAAACTATACATTTAGATTTTATCGGGGGCTTATGTGCCGGATTACTTTGTTCCCCTTGGACAGAGCCTGTTTCAAGTCTTGGTGCTGAACTAAGCTAAGCACTGCTGGTGGCAACCTTTCCCAGACAGATATGAGTGACATCCATCTCCTCATCCATCTATGAAAACACAAATATGCCCCTTTTCTCAAAATGTCGTCAATTCTTCTAAACACAGCGTTTAAGAAGAATCTACCTATTTTGTTGAATTAAATATCACAAAATCCATTTTTAAAAACCCATTAAAAAAGTAGATTTGACTTAAACTCAGGCATCGTATTGCCACATGTTTGGTGATTTTTCAAGTGGTACGTTATGCATTATGTGTGCCGTTCATGGGATGTGGCTGTTTGGGACCTTTGATGATAATCATGGCATTTCATAAACCAAAACTTACAAACACTCACAATCACCAAATATACTCATCTGTTCCTTCATTCAACAATGTCCATCAATTTTGATTCATACCTCCACATATCACTCTGCCTGAACAACATAATTCCCCGAGTCTCTGCATCCAAAGACGCCTGAGCCATAAATCACCTTTCAGAAATGTGCCATCTTTACAGCCACTGTCAATCCCTGGGCCTCTAATCACCTTTCTCCACATATCCCGTTGCTCTCCTTCTCATTTATCAAAGACCCGGCCTCTTTTAATCCAGCATGCCTCTGTGGTCACATTCAGTCATGAGTGTCCTAGAAATCCACCCCATCTCTTCTTCAAATCCATGCAAATCACAACATCTAAGAGCAGAAGAGCTTCCTCTGAGACAGAATTATGCATATGTGGGGATTGGACAAGTGAAGAGAGAGAGGGGGGGGGGGGGCGCATGTACAGCCTCCACTTCTCTTTCATCTTCAGCTATGTTTATGTCATGCTTCTCTTCAAAAGATCTCACCCGTTCTTATAAATTGGTTAAATTTGGTTAAGTGAGTTAGAGACAGTGACGAAAAAAAAAAAGTCCCAGGCATCCCGGAAAGATAAAATATTATGTCTGTGATCCAGGGGGTTGGCTAAGTGCTGGGGTTTAGAGAGGGTGAGCGGAGGGGTGGTATGGGTGCAGAGAGGATGAAGGATAAGTGTAGGATGACTAGAGCGGATTGACATTACAGACGCATATTGTATGAATGGAAGCACACACACACAGGTTTAGAGAGAGGGCTGAGATCACATCTGGGTTTGAGTTAAGCTCTTTCTAAAGAAATACCGATATGTATGATATTTCAAGTTGATATTGTGATTGCTGACATGTTTGGCACAGGAGTGGCAATGCGATTATCTGACATTGAGGATGCCTCTGAACTCCTTCACAGCTACAGTTTGAAAACTCTGCAGCATGACTCAGTGAGGCAGTGTTGCTCTAAATATAAAGCTCTCACACATACCGCCATGTGACTTTCATCAGTTCTTTGACAATTTGAGGTGTGAATTTAGAACAAATCGTGTCGACCGAAAATCCCAGGTCGACTTACTTCTGTAAATAACTACTTTTAACATCTCCCATTGCTTCCATGTCAGTCACACACTGGTAATGTGTATGCCTCGTCCTTCCTTTTGAAGTCTTTATCTGTAAGAAGCCTATTCAAATGTGTTCACATTATGTCCATGACACCGTGTCCTAAGTGGCCCCACTGCGCAGGGTGCGTATTGAGTTGGGTTTTTATTCAGCTGCCCTGCTTCTAATTATTCCTGAAAAGTGATTAGTGGATTTCCAGGACATTTTGTGGAACAGTTTGGGTCAGAAGAGTGTTCCTGCGGAGATTCACAAAACAACTTCTGAGTGCCTCTCAGTAGACGGCGAGGCGTCCATTATGAGCCCAATCAAATTACATTTAGATTACATATAATGAGAGCTGATTGGTGATGAGGTGCTTATAATCCCCAGGCGCAATGTATTGAAATTGACTTGAGTTAACATGATTTAATATGTCCGCCAGGAGATCATGTATTTGGTCGTGAGTGTGCCTGTGTGCCTGTGTGCTTGAGTGTGTGCGTTTAGTGCGTCCGTCTGGACTTTCGACAAATAGTCTATGTTTGAATATTTATTTGAATAGTACCAAAAAAAAACAACAGATGTTTGAATATGTGTAATAAAGTAAGAGGGTGAAGGCCAGTATGCTGAACTCAAGGCTTAAAAAGCCGAAAGCCCATAAACGAATATGTGACGTCAAGGTGACTCTGTCTCCTTCTCCTTGCAGACCGCTGCATAGATTAAAATAAGGGCGTGTCTGTTGTGTGAGACGTGCCAGAAACAATATTTACTGATATGATTTTCAGGCCAGGTCCTAAGACCTTAATTAATGCAGATGATATGGTACATATCAGTGGATTTTAAAACGATTAGATTATTACGGAACAGACATGTTGGCTCATTCTCTCCCTTTAAATCCAGAGATGAGTAGTGTGTTGAGTATTATGACTCATCAAACAGTCTTCACCTTGAGCACACTGTTCCTTTGATCCAGGTGGATCAGCTGTGTGCGTGTTCTCAGGTCTGTCATTGAACTTTTACTCGTGAAACGGTGAATGTTTCTTTAACAGTTTAATTTTTTTTCAAGTGTCGTGATACACAGCAACAAAATATATACACATATATATGCATATACATATATATATATATATATATATCCATCCATCCATTTTCCATTGGCTATGATTCCGACAAGCAAATATATATTGTCAAAAATAAATGAATATGTAACAAAAATTAGACAGAACACAATGAATCTGTAATGTAAAATGTAAGTATTTCTATCATGCTCCATCATAAGACTCTGACCTGTTGATAATTCCCGAGCTGGGCTCTACCTCATGCTCATCTATACAGGGCAGCACGACGGACTGACCGGTATCCACATTGTGGCCGGGCTCGATGTTTTGAATCTGTATTGTCTACGATCAAGTGTGGTTGCACACAAGCAGCAGCTCTCTATAACTTTAGTTGCTTTGGTCCGGTGTGAATCTGCAGTTGGAGGCTGCCTGAACCGCTCAGTCTGTTTATATCTCGTTCTAATCGACACACTCTGTTGTAAATCAAATGTTAGAAGGGTATCCACGGAGATACCTGACTTCAGTTAAACTGCCTCTATACAGCCCGTCTGACACACATCGTGCTCTGTCAACCCGACTAACCGACTAAGCTGACAGCAACTGGTGCGCTGCCAAAACATTCCAGATAAAACTCATGTGTGACTTTTAGACATAAACAGCTGTTTGGGTCACAGGGTGTACGGAGAGGACGGAGTATACCGTATGCGTCGTGTATCGCATGGTTCAACAAACCTATACACATATTGTCACACGCCTAGTTTGTAAGGCTCACAGCATAGAAATAATCATATCTTTAGAAAAAATGGAGCACAAAGTCTTTCCAGTTACAGTCTCTGTTGCTTTAAAATAATCCACACATCATACTGTCAATGTCAAAGAACAAGGTCTGTGGACTATACAGAGTGAAGAGAAACAATAAACCAACATCTTTTTATATATTATTTTTATAATATCTTCTCCAGCTCAAACATATTAAAGAAATATCACACACAAAGCAGGGCAGGTAAATAATTACTGTACTCCTATTTGCGGATAGTACATAAAATGATGAATAAGATTACATAATGTGACATAACCACAGGTAAACAATGGCAAGTGATTTATAAACAGTAGAATAATTCACATGAGTAAAAAGTCCAATATTACCTGTTCTATTGAGTTTAAGTGGGCTCCACTTCTACATCCCCGACTTGATTTATCTATCATATTACCGGTCTGGGTAGAGAGACATACACACATACACACACACTCACTAACTCATCAATACCCCTCACCTATAACACCCACACACCTCCAACCTCGTAGCCTCCTCCAGCGCTCACACACCAACAGACAAGCACACAAACGCACACACACCCCCTGCTTGCATCGCTCCTATCTGCAGAAAGCCAGATAGGTGCTGTGTGTCCTCTGAACATCCTGATTTCATCTCCTGGCAAAGTGATTGACAGCTCCGACAGCTGGGCTCCATCCCCTATGCAGACGTGCGGACAACCACACACACACACACACACACACACACAGAAACACTCACACAGCGGCCTAACAGCAGCAGAGAGATGAAGGAGTGGGATTGAGGGGTTGAGAGATGGTGGTGGTGGGGGGGGGGGGGATGCTGGTATTTCATAAATTGATGAGGAGGTGCTGTTTCGAAAGAGAGATTGATTGATAAAAGCAGACACGGGAATACAAGTGGGCACGTGAGCACATAGGAGGAATAAACTTGAGGTAATAATGGCATGAGTCAGGAGAGTGGAGGTCCTGAGTGAGCAGCATGCTGCGGACAGGACTTATGAAAGGATAATTATCCCCTCGACACGCGTGCTGCCACGGCGATGTACATGTGCATATATGAAGCGGCATTTCCTCCGAAACACTCTTTGAGCAGCGATGAAAGGGCAATTATTGCAGAGTGCCTTTGGGGAATGCCGTGGCTATACTCAGCCAGGTGGTATAGGTCTTTTGTCCTCCGCTAACAGACACATGGCGAGTGCTCATCGGTGGGCTAGAAGCAGCGAGCCGGGGCCCCCCCTGCCACACATATCCATGTGTCAGTTAGTAATCATGCAGCATTGGCCTTATTTTCCCTGACTGCTCAGCCTTGTCAGAATCACTCGGGGTAACATGCATCACTCACTTCCCTGACATCCGTCTCATTCGCGTGTGCGTGACTGCGTGTGTGGGAGAGCGCGTGTGTGTGTGTGGTCAACAAGTACATGCGTGTGTCTCAGCCAGCCAGCCCGTCATTAACCTCTCCGCAAGACTCCGTGACATGCTCGCTCCCCCGTGGCAGCCATTTTCTGGGCTGCCCGAGAGCCGAGGCCTATATATAAACCAGGCCTATATATAAACCGCGATGAAGGACGCGAGATAAGGTGCTGTAGATAAAGGACGGACCGCAAGCACCACCGCGGCATTACAAATGACCATTTAAATGTGTATCAATAGGCATGTCAATGAATGTAACTGCTTTAAAAAGAAGAAAAAAAGGGTTTCGAGATGGTATGAGGAGGATGTATCGAGTGATGTGTCGGTGTTGCTCACAGCCACGGACAGATATTGTCACAAAAAAAGAAAAAAAAGCAATGAGTTGAACTCTGGGTTCGCTCCGAGAGAGGATTCTTGGGCTAAGACCATCGACTTGTCGCTGGATATAGTGTGGAGGCTGTGATAAGACTCCAATACACAGCAGGAGGGCCTAATCCAAACCACCAAACTCCTCGAATGCTGAGCTGCACAACACCATGGAGATGATTAAGCAAGATTCCTCTAAGATAAATGTTTTCGCAAGAGATTACTCCGTGCTGGTGCATAGCAGAGAAGTTAGCAGGCCGGCTTAGAGACCTCCTGAAATGTGTCATCTGTGGGTGAGATCAGGCACCCTCGTCTGCAGGAATGTGTCATTAATGAAAGGATCTCTGACGGAGTTACAGCAGGAGACAAAGACGTGTGAACTCTGAGGCATAACAATGTCACTTTAGGTCTTCAAACATTCAACAAAAATGTTTATCCCTTTTATATCCTGCACCCAAATCTGTTGTTTTTCTAACCTAATCTAAAAAAAAATCTCCTGTGTTGTTTTGAGGTTTAGACGCTGCGTTTTTTTTGTGTGACAAAATAAATTAAGAGCAAGAACAAATAATGTACCAGACAAGGCAGTTTTTTTTTTTTGTTTTGTCTTTTTTTCTCTCTCAGAGATATTTCCACACACACTGAAGTATAGCAGAGGGTCATCACACTTCATTTCCTTCCAGATTCTGTCTCGGCTGTTTCTGTTGCTGAACCAACATCGCGGCGGTCCGAGATAACACGGTGCCGTGTCAAGATTATGTCCTCAAATGTAATTTTACAGAGCCCGCCTGCAGCACTGGCCAAGCTGCTAAACCGGACAGTACTATATTTATAGATATAGATATATATATATATATATATATATATATATATATATATATATATATATATATATATATACATTTGTGTGTATGTGTCTATGTGTGCCTTTACCGCTCCCCGTGTTGGGACCCAAAGCTCTGCTATTGTATCGTATTACTTTTTAGTATGAAGGGGCAGAAAAGAGCATTACCACATGGGACTTGATTGTTTCCTGACAATAGTCCGTACCTGATATGGGGCCCATGCTCATACTGGAGAAACCTGCAGCCAATGTGACACATTTTACATCAGCAGTGGTGGAAAGCATCGAAAGCACATGTACTCAAATACAATTTTGAGGTACATGTAGGTACTTTACTCTATTGCTGCCATTTTTCATGCTACTTCATATTCTTATTCTTTCATTACAGAAATTGTACTTTTTACACTACATTTTTCTGAACTTCTCGAAAACTTTCTCTCAAATACTTATAATATAATACGTAAACATTGACCAATATTCCACAAGAAAAAGAAAAGATTAGACAAAAGTTTAAAAAAGGGAAATAATACTCAAATGTATGTTGTGACAATCTCATTCTGTCTATATATAAACAACGATCAATTAAATTAAAGACTGAGATTGAATAGAGAGACCACATCTATATTATTATCCGTGGACTGGGTCCTCGGACGGATATAGATCTGATTTATTAAACTCAGCATGCGCATGCCGACTCGTTTATCGCACAGCTAACAAACTTTGTTCCCAGGCTCCTCTCTCCAAAATGTGTTGAAATTAGAAATTCACAACAGTTTTTTATCAAAACAAATATTCTGCCTCAGTCCATATTTGTTGGGGCTGTCTAGCATCAATCTAACAGCACCATATGTTACATTGAAAGTAACAATAACGATTCAATTACGACAATGCAGAGAAGCATAGAGATAGCAAAAGAGAACAAAACAGAATTCATTAAAGGCGTAAATGTATATTTATATGTATACTTACATACTTGTGTTATTTTACTTAATTTGGACTTCAAACATGGCCACAGGTCAATTCCTTTTCTGAGGTCAAATGGTCAGTTTTGCTTGAAAATGTTTCCATCTTTTCCGAACCGATACAGAAATAGTGCAGATGCAAATGAAACAGCTGCAGGGAACATCACAGGGGAAAACGTGACTTGACTTCACCATTTCTTTGTACAGGGAGGCGGGGAACCCGCAGCATTAAAAATACGCTTCGGAAATGATCCTCCCCTCTACCTGTTAACACTTGTGATCAAGCTTCATGAAAGCAGCAAATTGCTGTGCGTTGCTATAAAACACGCTACTCTTGAAAGCAGTAAACCACGCCAGAGAGGGCTATTTATAGACGCAGTGCTTTACCTACTGGCCACCTCGCTCTCTGCGATGAGAGATCTGTGAATGTGTGTGTGAGTGGACACTGGACAGCACAGTGTGTCTTAGTGAACCTTGTGCATGTGTGTGGCGCACATCTGTCAGTGTGTGTGTGTGTGTGTGTGTGTGTGTGTGTGTGTGTGGGGGGGGGGGTATTTGTGTTTGCCACTCTAAATGCCAGATCCTCAGACTTAATAGGCCCCCATTAAGAAATTATCTCTGGTGCTTTTGTGCCTTTCCACAGAAAATCTTAACTACCAATTAAGTGGTTGTGTGCCTAGATGGCCCATTTGCTTGGCTGTTGGTAATTATGGGTTTTTACAGTGTTTCTCTCCTCTCAAGCCGGCCCTTCTCCTTTTGATTAGGCTCCTCCAGAGTATTACAATCCGCAAACTCTGTCTTTCTCCCTGAAATTAGCTGTCATTCCAACCATATGCATTTTTCATCATGCCTCCAGAGAAAGAAACCGCAGTTGAACTGCAGTGCTGGAACGAATTGAACGAGCATTCCTGTTTTGATGTTTCCTTAAATCCTTATATTTATGCATTCAGAAATGCTCGACACTTTGGAAACAAGCAGTTCATGTCTTTATGTTGCGAAAGCATCCTCGGGCTGATTATTCCAGTCCAACCATATATGTCTTTTACAGCGTATGAAGTGCAAGTGTTGGATCAGTTTCTTGAGTGTATTATCATTAAGTGACATCATGTTATCATCAGATTTCCATATTAATTATTTTCGAGCACAGAGCTGAACAACAACACTTGCGTGGTGCGTTCAAGCTCTACTCAGTAAAATTGAGAATTGGGCGACGATACATTTGAGCACCATCATGATTTGTTTATATGTAATGAAGGAGATGTTTTTACAACAATATACAATAGATATAGAAGATAACAATTATTTTTTTTTGACACAGGCTGACTCTGGAGGCTTGACATTATGCCATGTTCACCAGTTTACCAGTTATCTATCCCTTCAGCAACATTTATACTGTTATAGGAAAACACAAATATACCGTGAATCCGTTCAAAATTATACAGCGAGATAAGTCTGAGCCATCCCGCCCATCCCTACTTGGGACTACATTTATTGTTGTATTATGTCTTTTTAGATCCAAGGCACACTGGGGGGTTTTCAGGACATACATCAAATACATTTCTATATTATATCGTTAAGCTTCAAAATGTAGAACACAAGCAATAAAGATTGAAATCAGCATTTAAACATGTAATAAAAATGCCAAAATGGCAACGTCTGCCAAAAGTCTGATGAAGAATTTTTAAAGCAACCAATAAACTACATGGAAAAATGAATCAAAACAGAAGTGTGCGTGTTTTGTCCTTGAAATGCTAAAATTATCTCACCATAGCATCATAAATATGTTTTATTTATTGTATATTTTATGCAACATCATTAAACTGCTGAGAGACAACATACTTCCACTTAAAATAATGCCACTTATTTGATCAGTTTTGTCGATTTTTTTAAAATACCATTGCTTCATAACATGTTCATTCTTGTTGCAATTGTTCGCAAAAGTGCCATCAAAGTCCCATTAAGTAAAACAGTATGTTCACTGTCCTATGAAAACCATGTGCCTCCAAAAGAACACCTTTTCACGAGATGTCATTTGACGAGATTTGTCAGCTTTGTGATCATTCATTTTTATTACGAATGAATAATAATTTAAAACTAAATTCTTCAATTGATCTCAAAAACTCTCAATCCAGGAATGTGGAGTGACATCAAAGCTACGGAACTGGCATGCTGGTACACAGTATGGTTGCAGATGTTGAAAATATATGGCAAACTGATCATGTTTTGTGCTGCGACTTTTGGATATTTAAAGATATTTGACATCTTTGTCAAATTATTCATTGATTAATTCAATTATTCATTATTAATTACAATGAACTGTGAGACAATCTGTAATTCTTTGCAAAAATATATTCACAATAAATGGACACGTTGTAACGTGTAATCCACAAAGACTGCAATTTTGCATTTTTAGACAAAGCATAAATCAGCTGACAGGCATCACTTATTCATCCAGCTTCATGTTGAGAATTTGTGTCTCCCCATGCTTCTTATCGCTGGGCTTTGTCTCCCGCTGCCTGTCAAGGTCAATACATTTAATTCAGGCTATTCATGCTCAACTACAATGCGGACACCTTTTCATGCAGGGACAAGGAGTTGTTTTGAAGCCTGGGAGATAGAGACAGGGGGGAGGTGGGGGAAGGTCAATTGATTAGGAAGATACTTTTGCTGATTAGAGCCATCACTCAGTGTCACAATTATCAGTGTCATCAGCTCGTCTGTGGTATTTTCCTTTTTTTTTGTTGCATCCCGGGACAGACTAACGCCCTCTGTGTGCCTGTGTGTGTGTGTGTGTGTGTGTGTGCAGTCTCCCCACGCTATCGCACACACACTCCCAATTACTCACCCTGATTGGATATATGCAAATTGGACCAAAATTAAAAGCCACCTGCAAGGGGACCCCTCGTGGGACAGTTTTGTACACACACACACACACACACACATACACACACTCAGACACACACAAATACACCCACACACGCACGCAGAAGGATTTCTTCAGCTTTAACCTTCAACTGTCCCACGTTAGGGCTATCCTGCCTGCTCCCGTTCCTATAGGGATGAGGGGGTAAAATGTATAAAGCTGCGATCATACTGACACGGACAGAGGAGCAACTATTTGTTTCACTTCTCTGCGGCGCCCTTTGGAGCGTGTCTTCTAAAGCATATGGCCTTTCATGATATGCTCTCCCTCCACATGTGTCTCTCTAATCCTACACTGTATCTATGCACCTGTCCTCTCCTCTCAGTGGTCAGTCAGAGCCTTCAGTCGTGCAACAAATGACTGGAACCCCATTGTAACCAGCAGGCACTTCTCCTCTTCGCTCCTCGCCATTCATTTCCTGTTATCAACTCTCATCTGCCCTGGCGTTCATTCTGTCTCTATTTTAGAAAAGACACTTCATTTCTCTTCTCCTCTCCTCTCCTCTCCGCCTCACCTCTCCTTGCCTCCGGAGATCAGGCAGGGGGAGAAATTTCTTCTCTCTCCCGGAGGCAACCCCAGTAAATCTCTCTAAGCTCTGCCTCCCCTGCCATACCTTTAGATTGAAGGCCACCTCCAAAGGTCACTGAGCAGAACTGATCCTCTGTATTCTCTTTATCCCGAAAGGCTGGATGAGACTGGAGAGAGAAGGGGGTGGCCTGGGGCAGGGAGGGAAGAGAGGAAGGCGGAGGGAGGGATGAAGTTAAAAAAAAAAGTGGCGGGTCGGGAGCAGAGGTGTGGAATGGGGGCATGGAGGTGTGGTGACGGTGGGGAGCGGAGGAAGAAGATGGGCACTTGAGCTGAGCAGAGGGGAGGTTTTTTGGGATGTAGCCGGAGGTAAGAAAGGAAGAAGGGGGCAGATGTGAGGCGCACGGGTGGATGAAAGTACTACAGCCGGAAATTACAGCAAAAGCAATTCCAAAGTTTCTTCCCAGATTTGAGAAGACAGCGGCCGAAATACTGCGACTTTTTAATACCACTTTCTTCAATCTGCCAGAAATGTGTTATTACCTGCTACAAAATGTATTATTCTCTCCGGGAGTCAACTCAAAGTCAGAAAAGGAGGTTGAAGAATGGATACAAAGACTGGCCCGAAGTTGCCAAATGTAACTCCCCGTTTGAATATCACGCGATATGCAAAAACAACAGTGACACACACGTGCCGTGATATAGGATTGCAGGATGCAGCACGATACACAGCAGAGGTGTGGATGTGTAAGACATCTGTAGATGTGCGACATATCAGGTCTTAAATGGCTGTTCGTGCCTTTTAGTCGGCACTAAGCGGAGGGACAAAGAGAGGAGGAGGAGAAGGAGGGGGAGAGGGGACAGAAAGATGGCAGAAGTAATAGCTTGGACCTATTGAAGGAGGGAAGGGAGAAGAATGTCCTCTCAGAGCGAGGAGGGGTATATTTTTCTCTCTTGGGAACCCTAAGCCTTTTGGATTACGTTCCGTTGTTATGGTGCTTATTATGTTTGTTGACAGCTAGATGGTTCTCAGACATCCTCCAGCCTATAGATTGCATCGTAATATAAGGGGAAGGGTGTGTGTGTGTGTTGCTGTATATGTTACTGTATCAGCGGTGGAAGAAGTATTCAGGTCTTTATTTTAAGTTAAGGTGCCAGTACAATAATCATTGTGTTCATAATCCCATTTAATAAATGTACAAAATTATTAGCAGAAAATGCAGTAAAAATATTAGAAGTAAAAGTTCAGTAAAAGGACAGCAAATTACATGATGGATTATCTTCATGCATCAATGGAAAGGCAGCATGTTACTAAATAAAACTCTTTTATTTACAATTACGTTTATTAGGGTTCGGATCCCTTTAAAGGGGTCACAGAACATGAAATCTGTATTTATTTTTGTTTGTGACTAACAGGATACTTTTACCTCTTTGTGAGAGGTGGTGGCACTTTAATAAACTCAAAGATATCAGGAACGTGACAGGAGGGCAACAACTGGACAACACTAATAAAAAAGTTGGGAACTGCACATTTAACAGTTACATTTTATAATCTCAATTTACGTGTTTTTTTTTAAATGTAAAATCTCAATCTGAAAAGGAACTAATGTTGTGGAGTAGAGAGTAGATTGTTTCCATCTGAAATGTATTGGAGAAGAAGTGTAAAGTATATGATATGTCACTAAAAATATCTTGCTTGATCTACTTAACCAAATCAAGGCAACTTTTTGCATAAAATTATTATGTAGAAGAAGCGAAGCTCTCTTTTGTATTAATTACTCAATGTTTTGGACGTAACAAATTCTTATTTTAATGTATATGTAACTTAATTTTGTAAGTTAAGTCAACTAATCTTTTCAAGTAAAGTGTACTACATTTTTCGGATTACGTTACTTGACTTTTCAAGTAAAGTCAACTTAATTTTGTAAATTAATTCAACTTAAATTAGTTTGTAAATTTAAGTTGACTTTACTTTAAAAGTTGACTTGACTTCACAAATTAGGTTGACTTTACTTGGAAAATTGATTTGTTGCATACAAATAATTGAGTAATTCATACACAAACCAGCTTTGCTTATTTTATGTAATAAATTTATGCAAAAAGTTGCCTTGATTATAGATCAAGCAGGATATTTTTAGCATGAATTGGAAATACATAAGGTCATGCGTAAATATACTCTGTTACTTTCCACCACAGCTCTGTTCTTCTCCTGCACAGGCAAGCCTGTGTGTGTGTGTGTGTGTGCGTGTGTGTGTGTGACTTTTTCCTCCTGTCTTCTGGCCACTGATTGAAGCTAACGATGTCAGCTATTGCATCCATGCTCCCATACATCTCTGTCCAGCCGCGTCCGTTGCCTTCCCATTTACACGCAATCTTGCCTTTGTAATTTCTCCCTGTAATGAAAGTTCCTGTGCCTATCAGTGGCTGAAAATGATTCTGGAAATATTAATAAGAGGCCCGTTTTAACCAAATTACATTCTATCTGAGCCAAGATTAAATTAGCGAACGCCAAGGTGTGTAGGAGCAAAAGTTAATGGAATTGGATGACGGCGTCCGTCAATCAACAAGCGATTTCTGTTTCCCATATCCGACGTTGTTCCGCCCACTCTTATCAATCGCACACAGACACTGGAATACGATGCCGCCATGAAGCGGCATATCAAATCTGCTTCTCGCATGCTACATCTACTGATACAGTTGCTATAACAATGTGGATGTTGGATGACAGCTCCGACCGAGAGAATAAACGGCATGTGGGCCCACAAGCTCAGATACGCGTCCCGTGTTGTCGCTGTAAATTATGTTTTTTTTAACGCCATGCCCGGCCCGTGACGTTACGTCTCAAGCTCAGGATTGCCTCAGATGGTGTCACCGAACACATTTTCCCTCATGCCGTGTATCTGAGGAAAACAAACCCCAGCCCACACTGTGTCCATTATACCGCAGATACCGGTACATTAAATAGGGCACCCAAATACTCTAGTGTGTGGTCCATGAGCCATTCAGAGACAGGTTCATCAGAGATAAAGCGAGTGTGTGCGTCCACATGTGCATCGGCGTACCAGCGGAGAGACTGGAGATTGTAGGTTGTAGGATGAAGGTATTTGTAGCGATACTGATAAGAAATATATCTTATAATGGTGAGAAAATGAATTGGACTGACTGGCCTATCAGAACGGTCTCTCCTATAAATGCCACTTCATAGAGACTTTCTTTTTAATCTCCTAGTGTCTATGTGCTGGATGAAACCACATTCATCCTTTCTCTTGCACTCTCTTTCGTTTCCATCCCTAGGCCCGTCTAATCTTTTCGTCTCTTTTTTACTTTGGCGCACACACACTCACCCACACACACACACACACACACACACGCACACGCACACACACACACACACATACACACACACACACACACACACACACACACACACACACACACACACAGAGACACACAAACGCACGTTCTCTTTGTCTCCTCAGGTGTGCATTGGTCCAGGTGTATGTCTTCACGGGAGCTCATCACGACTCTAATGAGAATGATCACCGCTCATCTGTCTTCATCCACATCCAACAGAGAGCACCTGCTACTATCCGTGTGAGTGTGTGGATTAGTTGTGTGTCTATATAAAAGTCACAGCCTATATTGGTGATGTGAGGTGCAAAGCCAAGGGGAAAGGTGACTAATATGAGTTGCACTTGCACACGGTGAATCAGGCTTTGGACTTGCAACGCCTCTGCAACCAGCAAACAGATTTGACTCTGATGGTGACTTTTGAACAAAGAGTCTTTGTTTGAGAGTCTTTGAATAATCGCTAAGGCACTGTGAATCTCTCAACGGGAGTGAAGCTGTTTTGATGTAACCCCCCATCAGCCCTCTTTCTGTCGTTTGCATCTGTCAGCCGAAGGGGTTTGACGTCAAATGGAACAGATGACTGGATCAAACCACGAGCGCCGGAAAAACACCCAAATAACTTGTTATTACTCTATGAGGCCCCTGAAAACGTTCAGTCAGGTTGGCTTTTAAGCTAATGTTAGCGGCAGCCTTGAGCTAATGCCGGCGACGGGCTTCTTAACATCAATTGAGTGCTGCTTCGGAGTCTGTTTAATTTCACCATTTAAAAAAAAATAAAAATAACACTGCGCAGCTTCAAGGCAATAAATCATCCTTTCAGAAGGGATTTTAAGACAGGTTAGTCTCTCCGCAATAAATATTAAAACTGTGAACTGGCCTACTTACCTAAGCAGCATATTGCAGTAAGACAGATGACACTGTGCTGTTATCTATATTAAGCAAGACTTTTAACTTAAAAAGTTTTAGTTTTACGGCCCACAACTAACCAACTCAATAATGAATGCCCTGCTCAAAGCCTGGCGCTCTAGGTTCCCCTCTCGCGTCAGTTTTGGACGTGGCAGGGACACGTGGCACTTTCTGCATAGTGTATCTTCAAAATAAACTTCCAATAGTGAAGCTCCAAAGAGCACGTTGTTTTTCCTTGGGAGTTGGTGGAGAGCAAACTAAAGCTAAAACGAAAAGTCAACATCAGAATTACATCCATCAGGTGGACACAAGCGTGACTCAATTAAATGCTAAGGTTGTTCAATCTCTACAAGACATGTAAATAAGCAGCTATTCCCGAACACATTCTCACTCACAACTTTGTAGGGTGACACTAGTCACAACATGTTCTAATGCAGTCTTAAAGCCATCTTGTTGTTGAATCTGAAGCCTTCAGGACACTAAACTTGGACTAATCCTTCAGAGATTTAAAACTAAACTAAGACCTTTGGGCCTTCAAAGGAAACAAAATGACTACATGGCTCTATTGTGATATAAAATACATAATAGAAACTGGCAGCCAAAAGTAAAGCCATTTGAGATTGATCTTTGGACAATGGAAACAATGAGGATTGCCACCAGAATGTCCAATAAATTGGACATTGGACATTGAATAACTAGCGCTGACAAAAACATTTAGTGGTTGTGCTTATCGTGTGCTCACGGTTGTCTGGTCTGTTCGTATATGTTAATGCTAGATGCTATCTCTATCCTTGGCTTCTCTTTCTGTCCTCCAGAGGTGTCATCAGGTCAACGGCTTGCTTCGATTTTGAGAGCTGCCTAACTTTGCCCTGAAGAATCCTAAGTGTGTGTGTGTGGGGGTAATTCATGGTCTAAGATTGTAATGATCTCATCTGCTTTCTACCCATGGGACTTCTTTCCTTTTTCTTTTTTTTCCTAAGGCCTGCACTTGAAAATATGTTTACTTACAACCAAGCCAAGAGAGAAATCAAAGCAACTGAGATTGTATTTACCCTGCCAAAGGCCGCATCAATTGGCTATTGTCAAAGTCTAAGTAGATTTTATGTAAAACTCCCAATCCATGCTGTTCATATTGACCAAACGACAAAATGCTTGTTCATTTTTTTCTCAATCCAATTAGTTTTCTTGTGGCGTTCTGACAGCTCGTTTATATCTGTGAGTGAGTGCCCAGTGCTGAATGGGTAATTGTGCAGTTAGTGTGTGTCTACAAATGTGTAGAGAATATTGTTACCTGAGTTTGTATGGGAATACAAACTGAATTGATTTGGATCCAATATTAATAGGGCAACATTGTGATGGGCTATTGATTGCTTTCTATAATCAAATGAAATCAATGCATGCGGCGCCCTGAGCGCGATTTCCGATTGTATTCTATGCTTTGTTGAAACAGCATACTTTTTTTTCTTAAACAGATCAAAGAGTTATCATACATGCAAAAAAAAGAAAAAGAAATGTGTGTGTTAGGCTGAAATGTATTTAGAACAACATCTGGTGTTGGAGGCTGTATTTACAAGCTTCTAAAAGCTTTGATTTCTACTCATAGCCTGTGCTCTGTAAATAATGTATTGCATCGTTCAAGGTGCAATGTGCAAGATCTGTCCGAAACTTTAATTTAAGTTAAGCAATTCAAAACTTGAACTACCACAACGTAATGTGAAGAGGTTAGTGTATTGTGTTGCATTGTTTAAAGACATTTAAATGAGCAAAGAAAGAAGGAATGCAACCTCAAGGCACTTCTGCATTGGCTTCACTTTTGCGAACCAGAGGTTGCAGCCTGATGCTAACCGGCTCCGGCTTGTCCTGTCTTGTAATACCACTTGCACCTCCAGAGCCGATAGTGATTCACTGGTCTGGCCTCATGAGAGGACGTAGGAGGTAGTAAAGCTAACCTTAGGGCTTGTAATGCATGTTGAAAGTACAGGGTCTGTGTACGTGATAGTCTGTTTATTACATTAAATTAAAAGCGCTAAATGAGAAATTGACTCGTAATTCCATTCAGTCATCGTGGCACTTCCCCGGGAGGAGGGCGGGACGACGGCTTCAAAAACTTGCATTCAGCCAGCACAAACCCTGTGGAACTCACTTTTGTTTGATTCTCCAATCAGCATCAACAAATTCCAGGTAATAGCGCAGCTCGCACTTGTCAGTCTCTCTCAGCGCGTTGATAAATCAGCTTCGACAACGTAGAATGGCAGTTTGATCTTCATTCAAAAGGTTGCTTCCCCTCAGTTTGTCAACACGCCGTCTTGCTGTTCAGCCAGTTGGTCCTCCAGGTGTACAATGTCGGCTTGATACAGAGACATGAGTGGTGGTGACAGTGATGGAGGGGAAAGGTCAGATATGACACAGTGGTTATGGAGTGCGAACGCAACGAGCACTTTGACATTTCTGGCCAAATTGCGTGGGCTGCATTTTAATCACTGGGTTAGAGGATATTACTTGATCATCCAGGTGGCAGATTTAACGAGCAAACACCAAGAACATTTGCATTTTTTTTCCTGATGAGAAAGGCGTCGTAACTTTAGCGAAGAAAAGTTGGTAATGCTAATAGAGGAACGCAATGAAAGTGTGCTGCTTTGGGTAAAGAGAGACGTTTTGCCTGGAGCCAAGAGCCCATTTGCTTTCACCTAAAGGTCAGGATGTACAGTATACAATAAGTCCGATACACATTTCATTTAGCCAGAGATAGCGTTCGCATTCCAGACAGATCTTTGAGTTTACTAATGACGGAGTTAAGTACTCAGCAGACTATGGAGGAAATTATCATTTGTTTTACTTAATGCATACATTCTGCTCGCTGCCACAGCGAGCTGACCCTGAGGGCTGATGATGTTGTTCAGCCTCCATCTGCCAGGTCAATGGGGTCCCGTTTCCCTGTCCAGCTCCGCGTCTTCCAAGTGGGGTGACATAAGCCATCCTTGGCCTCTGTCTCTCACAGTACCAGTTCTGGGTCCAGGAGAAGCCATTAAAGAAGCAATTAACAGCCCCAATTAAAGAATGATGAAGCAGAGGGGAGAGTTTACATTGTGTAAAGTGACTAAAGGGCTGCAGCTTTGGCTGTTTAGATGTCAGCAACTGTAGGTGGTAAATCAACCTCCGGAAATCCATACTGTCGGTTAGTGTGTAAGTCTCTATTTCGACAAATCCCGCTCAAAAGACAAAGCCATAAAAGTGCCTGGCTGAAAAGAGCGCTATACATATCTTTCCATTCAAATCAGCAGTCAACACCTTTCCAATCAGAAAGGTGAGATTGCTTTGTGGCATTTTAAGTCAGCTGTCGAGGAAAAGAAAAACCCCACAGTTTTGATGTTTGGATTTCATAATTGAGCCGGCAAGTTGGTGTACGTATAAAGGCCTCTGCCAACAGCTTTTGACGTGGACAGAATGTCGAAGCTACGTGAACAGTCCCAGAGATGAAAGCGCTGCTTAGACATCTCTTGATCTCGCCCACCTAAACCTGCCTTTGCCATCTTTTCCTCACCAGCAGATTGCAGGCCAGCTAATGGTATCTTTACTGCTTCAAAGGGCCTTTTCGCTTGATAAGAGCGGCGTAGAGGCCGTGAGCAGCACAACGCACACACCGAGCTAAGCTTGTTATGGTAACCCTGCTCTAGACCAGTGTCCTCATTAGCTCCAATACCCTTAGGGTCTCTGTGTGTATGTATAGAGTCGCGTCACGTACAGGACCTGACAGGATCTGTGCATGAGCGCATGAGCGCATGAGCGCATGAGCGCCTGCGCGCGCGTGTGTATATTTGAGAGTTTTTAACTCGATCACACCAGCCCCTAGGCAGGCCACTGATCCTCTCCGAGAACGATAAATACAGCCATACTGTGATGCTAATGAAGACGAATAGAGACAGAGCGAGAGCAAGAAAACGACAGAGATGAAAAGATGAAAGGGGAAATATAAGTACTCTTCTATAGTGCTGCAGGTTAGAATGTAATTGTTCCCCCCTTGACTATCACTATAGGGTATCTAAGGTAGAGCAAATAGACTTACCCCAAGGCCAAACTCCCACAGAGTCTTTGACTCTGCTTATGTAATACAATCTCAGGGTGACTGATGGAATTAGTCTGGGACAGTTTTTTTTTGTGTGAGATAGAAAGTGAGAGCAATTTTTTTTTCAAGGAATCGCGTTGGGAGGGGGTGTCTGTAAGGTCGAGGATTGCTCCCTCCCTGATGAAAGTACCCAAGACAGGCAGCACACACGCGCGCAGCGGCGAGAGCGAGGGTGACTGTGCCGCGCTGGCAGCCGTCCTCATTACCGTCCACAGGCAGGACTGGAGTCCCCTATTAGACAGTCATTACTGCTGCTGATGGGAATCTCTATTGTTGCACTGACACAAACAAGATGGAGAGATCTGGGAACCATGCCGAGGCCGCGGTGCAATGGCCTTCAGGGAGCGGGTGAGATGAAGCTCCTCCGTCCCGATCGCCGCGCGCCTCGGCTGGGTCAGGGTGCCTTAGGTGGCGGCAGCGTGTCGGCGTGCAATCTCTGGTTCCCCCCGGAGCTACGAAGCGTTCACCTAATTAAAACCCCTCTTTCCTGCTGGCCTGTGGGAGACGTGGGCAGAGGAATGTAGCGACAGAGATGGTGAGGTAGGGAGAGTTTTGGGGAAGGGGGGGGGGGGGGGGGGGGCACCAGAGACTCAGACTGGGGCCAGGCACACAGGATGAATGAGAAATTAAGAATTTTGCACGCGGGGAAACTGGAATAAATGATGAACAGAAATGTGGTGCTCTGCAGAGGAAGGGTCAGGCACCATGCCAGCTCGGCTCATTCACAAGTTTTCTCAGTTTCTTGGCCATGCCGGAGAATGTAAAACGAGTATGGGGTGCACAGAGGGAGAGATTCTTTTCCGATTTGAGTTGCGTATTCACTGAAAAAATAGAGAGAACTTGTTTGAAATTGCTTGTTTTTTTTTTCTCATCAGACCCCAGGGCAGCATAATATGCACTCCAAGGCTGTGCAAACACAGAGGAAAGGAAAGAAGAAGGAAAAGGTTACAGAGTGCATTTTGCATTGACGGAATGAGGTGGAGAGGTGCAGGGAAGAAAGTGGAGAGAAAAAGTGAGGAGTAATCCAGGCACTTGCTAATTAGAACAGGAGTCACCGTAATAATTCTGCATCAGGATGCTTGTTTTGTTCGTGACATCCTCCACTAGTGTGTTCCTACTACACACAGAACACATCATCTCCACTATTTTATATTTGAAAATTGCTTTAAAACGAAGAAAATTCTCAATTTGTGTTGTAAAGGTTACTCCTTATTGTGTATTTAAAAAAAATATATAGCAAATAGCCGGAAAGATATTGATAATTAAATAATTAACTATTTTCCACATGCAGAAGTAGATTACAGTCAAAGAAAATAGATTGGGCTCAGCTCTCTAAAAAAACAAGTGAAAACCATTTCTGCATTCAATTTTGTTGGTCCAATCGTATTTTTGGTAAAGTGTGGTTGAGAGCTCGAAAAAAGAAAGAGTGTTTTCTGAGGGCAGTGGACCACTTATCTTGAAGATGGCAGCTGCAGCACTAATGGAGGAGACACATACAGCAGAGGATGGATGCACAACTCGGGGCACCGTTCTAAAATATTGAATCTGATCATGCACTGCTGAGAGTTCGTCTATACCGGGGAGGGGTTGGATGAACTCACACATGGCAACTTTTATATCGATAAATACAAGCCCCCAAAAAAAAGATAAATATGAAAAAAGCTGCATTTTTCAATACCAGTA